>NC_134688.1:32674300-32974300 GCF_050947455.1 Rhinoderma darwinii
ATCTTGGGTACTGGCTATAGAGAGGTAAAGGCAATTACTCAGTAATATGCCTAAAAAAATACTGGTGAGCCGGACGAGGACAGAGGTGGTAGACATAAAGGTCCATGGATATCATGAACCCCGACATTTAGAGAAGCTCTTATCCAGTGAGGGGACACCGTCCAGAGTGAGCTAGAGGAAGGACAGGAGGACATAGATCAGCAGAACGCCGATCCCTGCCACTCTCATATAGGGAAAGCACTGTCACAAATGCGTGTAGAAACACACAAATGCATATAAGCGCAATCCCAAAACCCCCCAATAGCAACATGGGACGTGTATAGGGAGCGAAACCGGAGAGCACTTATGTCAAAGACGGGTTATGGTCACATGGGAGCATATACGTCAATAATCACCACCAGTCATCCCCGGACCCAGATTACATAAATTTAATGACAGTACCATACAGTATAGCACCAGGATAATCAGTCATAAAAACGAAATAAAACAATGATCCAACCGATCCATATAAGTGATATCCCAAAAGATGAATCTTCATCTAGAAAAAGAGAAACAGAGTTAGTATATAATCAATAAAATATTCTTGTCAAATATACGGAACAAGAGGTCAGAGCATACCACCCCTGGGACTCAATGTAAGGGGTCTACATCAAACCACCTAAAGCGAAATCAACATTTAAACCCCTTGGTTTTAAAGTATCCAGTTTCCCAATCCATTGAAGTTCTCTTAGTTTCAGGAGTTTAGTCCTGTCACCGCCCCTTCTAGGTAGTGGAATGTGATCTAGAATTGTAAATCTAAGTTGCTGTTCGGTATGTCCAAGGTCGGAAAAATGTTTGGATACAGGAAGATCCAACCTCTTTTTCCTGATGGTGTACCTATGTTGGTTGAGTCTGGTTTTTAAATCTAAAGTGGTCTCACCCACGTACAGAAGCTTACACGGACATTGCAATACATAAATAACAAAATCACTGTTACATGTTAAGTAATGTCTAATGTGAAATTGTTTGCCTGTGCCAGGATGTTCAAAGATTTGCCCTTTACACATAAGGTTACAGTTGACACAGCACAAGCACGGATAACATCCAAGTCTTGGTTTAGATAGAAACATTTGTTTCTTGGCTCTAATAGGGCCAATATCGGCTTTGACTAACTTATTTTTAAGACACGGTGGTCTACGATATGAAAAGAGTGGAGGTCTGGTAAATTCATTGACATGGGGAAGACATTTGCCCAACATGGGCCAATGTCGCCTGATCACATTAGCGATCTCTTTGCTACTTTCCGTGTAGGTAGAAACAAAAGGAACACGACCTAATTCCGTTGCTGAATCAGTTGGTTCTAACAGTGTCGTCCTATCCATTCTGTCAACTTTGGCTCTATGTTTGTCCAAGAGTCTCGTCGGATATCCCCGTTTTTTAAAACGGTCCATCATCACATCTAATGTTTTGTCAGAACTGTCTTTGTCACTGACCACCCTTTTAACGCGCATAAGCTGACTAGTAGGTAAGCTTTCCACCATTTTACGTGGATGACTACTAGAAAAGAGGAGTAAATTGTTACAATCAGTCGGTTTAACAAACAATTCAGTACTGAAATGATCACCCGTGATTTTGACCAATACATCCAGAAATTGAATCTCTGACTCAGACTGCACCAGTGTGAATTTAACTCCCTCGTCTACTGAGTTTAGAAAGTTGTGAAAATCAGTCAGCATTGTGTGGTCCCCAGACCAAATTAAGAAAATATCGTCGATGTAACGCCACCACTTCACAACATGTTTGAAGTGATGGGAAACATAGACGAAAGTTTCTTCTAGAGTACGCATATAAATGTTGGCGTAAGTGGGGGCAATGTTCGACCCCATCGCAGTACCTCGTAGTTGTAGGAAGAAGTCATCCCCAAACAGAAAATAGTTGCATCTCAAAATAATGTCTAACAATTGTAGGAGAAAGATGCGACAATCGGGTGAGAGATCCGACCGTTGCAAAAAATCTTCCACGGCCTGCAGGCCCCTGACATGGTCAATGACGGTATAAAGACTCGTAACATCAAAAGATGCCAGTATGATATTTCTATCATTGGGTACAGAGACTCCCTGCAGTTTCGTTAAAAAATCAGAGGTATCCCTAATGTATGAATCGGCCCCTATAGCATAGGGTCTTAGAATCTTATCAAGAAAAATAGCCACATGGCAAAAAATTGAATCAGTACCGGACACAATAGGTCGGCCCGGAGGATTATTAAGGGTTTTGTGGATTTTAGGGAGCGTGTATAGAACCGGAGTTCTGGGATGTTCAATGATCAAATAATTGCTCAAATTCTCATCAATAATCCCTCCTAATTTAGCCTCGTCCAGTACCATCCTAATTTTTCTACTGATCTCAAATTTGGGATCATATGAGATCCGCCTGTATACAGAGGGATCACTCAATTGTCTCCGTATCTCACTTACGTATAGAGTAGTATCCATAATAACAACCGCCCCACCCTTGTCAGCTGGTTTAATTGTAATACTCTTATCTTTAGTGAGCTCATTAAGTGCCTCAAATTCTGCTGTGGTTAGATTGGGGTGTGCAAATCTATTGTCAGGGCTAGGACCCACTTTAATAGCTTCAATATCACTCCTAACTGCAGTACTGAATGCCTCAATGGCTGGTATATTCAATGGAGGTATGAAATTACTCCCTTTAAAAAGACCCACACACTTAAGATTCAATTCAGAACTCTGGATTGGTGTATCAAAAAGTTTCTCAGAGAACCACCATTTTAATTTAATGGATCTAAAAAAGCGAAATAAATCTTTTTCAATAGAGAACCAATCAGTGCATGCAGCAGGACAAAACGACAAACCCTTATTAAGAAGAGAAGATTGAGCAACAGTCAATACCTTGGAGGAGATATTAATGATTATCGTTTCCTCAACTCCATTGGACCTCTCCTCATCTGTGGTCTGGGCCTGTTCACTCTCTGGTTTAGACCGCCAGCCGTGCCTTCTGCCCCCTCTCCTAGTACGCTTCCTACCGGTAAGGAAGAGTCCGGGGTCTCCCCTAAAAAAGGAAAGGAATTGTCCATCCCAACTTTATTGGGTGCGAAAGATCTCCTGCGTCTCCGATTCTCCTTGGATCCGGTCCCATCCTTGTAGTCATCTCTCTGCCAGCTGTATACCTTCCCCTTCTGATAGTCATCCGAGTCTCGGTTCCACTTCCTTCTCTTTATTTCCTCCTGTTCAGTTTTTAACCTCTGTACTTGTGAGACCAAATTTTCAGAAAATTTCTCATACTCCTGATTATCAAGAGCCGATTTCAACACAACATCAACTTCCTGGATAGTATCTTGAACTGTCCGTATTTCTTGCTGTAAAAATTCTAGATTCAATAGAATGATATCAAGGGCAAATTTGTTGGAAATTTGTTTAAAGCGATTGCAAAAAAACTCGTTTTGCGTAAATAGATTCGGTCTGAGGTTGGATCGCATCCCTCTCGGTATCCTTTGGTGTTTATAATACTCTCCAAGAGTCGACATGTGTAATTGTAATGTAATGGCCCTTTTGGACTCATTCTCCATTTTCCTCTTTAAATCAGTAGAAGAGGGGGTGGTAAGATAGCCCACATCACCACTGAGACCCAGCAGTATCCGCTCGACATCCCCCTCCGTATATGCAAAAACTTCGGGCAACAAAGTACCATTGGTGCCATTCATAATAAAAATGAAGTATAAAAAAGATAGAAAAAAGCGAAAAAAGTATTATATTACCGTGCAGGCTGGCGGGTCTTCAATATACAGAAACAAAAAAAGGATCCAGCAGCACCGGTTGAAGAGTGTGGGTGCAGGCCACACTCTTCAACCGGTGCTGCTGGATCCCTTTTTTTGTTTCTATCTATCTATCTATCTATCTATCTATCTATCTATCTATCTATCTATCTATCTATCTATCATCTATCTACCTATCTCATATCTATCAATCAATCTATCTATCTATCTAATATCTATCTATCTATCTATCTATCTATCTATCTATCTATCTATCTATCTATCTATCTATCTATCTATCTACCTATCTCATATCTATCTATCTATCTATCTATCTATCTATCTATCTATCTATCTATCTATCTATCTATCTATCTATCTACCTATCTCATATCTATCTATCTATCTATCTATCTATCTATCTATCTATCTATCTATCTATCTATCTATCTATCTATCTATCTATCTATCTATCTTATCTATCTATCTATCTATCTATCTATCTATCTATCTATCTATCTCATATCTATCAATCTATCTATCTATCTATCTATCTATCTATCTATCTATCTATCTATCTATCTATCTATCTATCTATCTATCTATCTATCATCTAATCTATCTACAAAAATAGAATCCTGCAGCACAGGCTTAAATGAAAGAGGGTGCAAGCCTTAGGGAACAGATCACTGTCCCTATAGACAAAAAGCAGTAAATAGAACAGACACGAAGCAGCTGAGCGCTCACACGAATGCTTCAGCGTCTTCGTTTTAGCGATTGGTGGGGGTCTCAGTGCTCGGACCCCCACCAATGCAAACTTCTGACATGTCACTATGACACGTCAGAAGTTTGTTAAACGTTTACCAAACACTTTAAGTATAAAAATGCCTAAATGGATGCTCCATATGGAGTTAAAAGGGTTATCCAGTCCCTAAAAATGCATGACCTATCCTCAGGATAGGCCATCAAAAGATGATGGGTCGGGGTCCGACTTCCGGGACCCCCTGCCGATCAGCATTTTTGAAGGGGGTGCAGCGCTCGTATGAGTATTCAGTATTGCCGCCTTCTAACATTGAAGTGAATTGGGAGAACAGGCTGAAATACCTGTGAATCGCCGCTGCATCTGTGTCGGAGATTCACAGTGAGCAAGAAAAAACGAAGGGGAAGCAGTGTTCGTACGAGCACTGCGGCCCCTTCAAAACAGCTGATCGGCGGGGGTCGCAGGAGTCGGACCCCGAGCCATTAGCTATAGATGGCCTATCCTGTGAATAGGCCATCAATTTTTAGGGATTGCAAAACCCCTTTAAAGGGGTTTTCCCACAACCACATGTATCCCCTATCCACAGAATAGGGGATACATGTGTGTTCGCTGAGGGTCTGACCACTGGGACTCCCAGCGATGAGATCGGGGGGCCGAAATTCCCCCGAAGTGCTCCATGAGAATGGAGCACTAGTGCACTTGCTCGACCATTGCTTTATTAATTTCTATGGAGCTGCCGGAGATAGTGGTCTATGAACAAAGGAACGGGGAGTGGGAAAAGTAGTGTGTTACATCAATGTTAAAAAGAAAAAAATACTTTATTGAATAATTATTAAAAACAATGTTAGATGAAAAAATGATGACGTTGTGCCAAAGTCCCCTAGATTGGCACACTAAGACAATATTGTGTCTAAATTAATTGCTCCGTTTTATTAAAGATATATGTGTCTAGCCTCCCCCTGTGTCTATGCGAGGAGGCTCTGTAATAGTCCCTGATCCAGAGATTAAAGTGTTAAATATTAGCAAATGGCTGTCCCCCTCAGTATCAATGACGAGACAGTCAACCTGCATATGACACTAAAGGTTCCTCCAACGGGCTGTGATTAAAGCCCTGCGGTGGAGAAATCCCTGCATCAATACAACCATATGGGTTGTATGTGCATGTGTCCTATGCAAGTAGACACGGCACAGCAGAGTTGAGACTGTTGCGTGCTAGCTAGTCCTCTATGTATAAGCTTGACATAGCAGAGCTGTAACTGCTCCGTGAGGACAACTCTGCAGGAGGAGTAACTGATCAGATAGTGTGCTCACACAGTGATCTCCAGTCCCACGTAACCATTAGTATTCTGCCTGTCAGGCAGTTGTATCACTAAATCGAGGTGTGTTTACTTTGTGCAGATAAGGCTGCCGAAGTCAGTCACATACACATGGGAAGGGTTGAGAGGAGGTGAGCCGCGGTCAGCTGTTTGAGTGTATTCACAGCTCAAACATAGCTCGGCATAGCAGAGTTGTAACTGCTACGTGAGGACAACTACAGGAAGGAATAACTGATCAGCCACATTGACGGGCAGGCGGCCACACAGGTAGTGTGCCTCAGCAGTGATCTCCAATCCCACGTAACTGTAAGTGTTCTGCCTGTCAGGCAGTTATATTACTAAATCCAAGTTTGTTTTCTTTGTGCAGATCAGGCTGCCAAAGTCAATCACATATACGTGGGAAGGGCTGAGAGGAGGTGAGCCGCGGTCAGCTGTTTGAGTGTGCTCGCAACTCAAGCATAGCTCAGCTCCGTCCCTCCATGTATTGTGACCGAGTCTGCAGCCCAACATGCGGTATTGACGTGCTTAAGTATTTTAAAATCATCACAATGTTAGATGGTCACACATTGCTCCGTACTGTTCAAATAACAATTTGATTTAATCATTTATCTGGCAGAATATCTGCCCTGGTCAGGGACTTAAGCACGTCAATACCGCATGTTGGGCTGCAGACTCGGTCACAATACATGGAGGGACGGAGCTGAGCTATGCTTGAGTTTCGAGCACACTCAAACAGCTGATCGCGGCTCACCTCCTCTCAGCCCTTCCCATGTGTATGTGACTGACTTCGGCAGCCTGATCTGCACAAAGAAAACACACCTCGATTTAGTGATACAACTGCCTGACAGGCAGAATACTAATGGTTACGTGGGACTGGAGATCACTGTGTGAGCACACTATCTGATCAGTTACTCCTCCTGCAGAGTTGTCCTCACGGAGCAGTTACAGCTCTGCTATGTCAAGCTTATACATAGAGGACTAGCTAGCACGCAACAGTCTCAACTCTGCTGTGCCGTGTCTACTTGCATAGGACGCATGCACATACAACCCATATGGTTGTATTGATGCAGGGATTTCTCCACCGCAGGGCTTTAATCACAGCCCGTTGGAGGAACCTTTAGTGTCATATGCAGGTTGACTGTCTCGTCATTGATACTGAGGGGGACAGCCATTTGCTAATATTTAACACTTTAATCTCTGGATCAGGGACTATTACAGAGCCTCCTCGCATATACACAGGGGGAGGCTAGACACATATATCTTTAATAAAACGGAGCAATTAATTTAGACATAATATTGTCTTAGTGTGCCAATCTAGGGGACTTTGGCACAACGTCATCATTTTTTCATCTAACATTGTTTTTAATAATTATTCAATAAAGTATTTTTTATTTTTTACATTGATGTAACACACTACTTTTCCCACTCCCCGTTCCTTTGTTCATATATCGATAATTGGTGGTGTACACCTAGTGTGAATTACTCCAACATATTATATATAAAATTGTAAGAGGGTAATACCTATCTAAATATATCACGGAGATAGTGGTCCCCTAAGTCCCTAGAAATAAATGGACCGCTGGCCACTTCGGCTGACTTTCAGTCCCCAGTTCTCATCTCTGGGGGCCCCAGTGGTCGGACCCCCAGCGATCACACATATATCCCCTATCCTGTGGATAGGGGATACATGTGTTTGTGCGGAAAACCCTTTTAATTTGTAATATATGACATTTCAGAAGTTCATTGATGTCTAGTTTCTATTGCATCGCAGGGAAGAAGACAGAAGACTGCTGGAGGTAAGTATAATATTTTTTTTTTTTCAAATTACTAACTTTATTTTTATTTTTTTTTGTTTTGCAGGTTCCGCTGGACCGTTTTAACTAGGGCGTAGATTCGTTGTACTACTTCGATGATCTACGTATTTTTTTTTATGTGGGGAAGTTCTTATTTGAATAAAAAAAAAAATTCTTACGTGTCTGTTTTCTTTAATACTTTAATAGCGCCTTAGTAATGGCAGCAGTCTGATTGACAACGTCCATTACTAAGGTGGGGCTTAATGTTTGCTAGTAAAATGGCTGCAACTAACCCCCCATTATTACCCCTGTACCCACCGCCACCAGGGGTGCTGGGAAGAGCCAGGTGCGATCCAGTACCAGACCAACTGTAGTGATGGTCGGGCACTGGGCAGCAGCAGGCTGGTATTATGGGGCTGGAAAGGGCCAAAAACCTTGGCCTTTCCCACCCTTGTAATGCTAGGCTGCTGCTGTGTTGTATCTGGCTGGTTAGGGAAAATGGGGGGGACCCCAGGTCGATTTAAAAAAAAAAAAGAAAACAACATTGCTTTCCCCCCATTTTCCTAACCAGCCAGATACAACACAGCAGCAGCAGGCTAGCATTACTAGGGTGGGAAGCGCCACAGTTTCTGGCCTTTCATAGCCTAATAATATCAGCCTGCGGCAACCCCAGTGTCCGGCCACCACTACAGATGGTCGGGTACTGGATCGTACCCGGTTCTTCCCGACACCCCTGGTGGTGATGGGCACCAGGGTAATATAGGGGGTTAGTTGCTGCCTTTTTACTGGCTCACACTAAGCCCCGCCTTAGTAATGGACGCAGTCAATTAGACAACTGCCATTACCAAGGCGCTAATAAAGGATTAAAAAAAAACAAACACATAAGAAAATATTTTTTTTATTGAAATAAGAACTCCCCCCACACAACCCTCTTTGACCATTCTATTTTTTAAAAAACGGAGATCATCGCAGTAGTCCAACGAATCTACGAGGTAGTCCAAATGGTCCAGCGGAACCTGCAAAACAAAATAATAAGGTTCGTAATATGAAGAATAAAAATACTTCTCCTCACCTCTAGCGACTTCTGTCTTCTTCCCTTCGCTGCGATATATACTAGACGTCAATGAAAAATAATTCCCCTTCATGTAACTCTGCTACCTGTCAGCTGAAAAGTCATCCACCACAGGGAAAAAAAATTCCCCACCATGTCTGATTGCCCAGTGTTTCTTTGTGGTACTCCGCCATGGGCAAACATTTTTCCCTCTGGCAGATGATTTTTCCATTGACAGGTAGCAGAGTTATACAACAGGAAAACCAATTCCCCATCATGTAACTTTGCTCCATGTTAACTGAAAAGTCATCCACCACAGGGTCTCCCTCTTGACTTTCATTGTTCTCAGCCTTTTGGTTTTTCCTGCAGCTGCTGCCGTGATGAGCAAATGTTATACCCAAGATAGGAAAAGTAACATAAAGACGATATAACCGGATCCATAATATCTGTAATATCCAGACAGTCCAGGGATCCGCAGTGACAATGTACGCGTGTTATTTGCAGAAGCATCTGGCCGTGATTTGATGTGTCTATGCGGGATATTGGGCGTGGTTAGGGGGCGTGACTTAAAAATGTCCCTCTTTTCCGAATTCAAAAGTTGGGAGGTATGCATCAGGGTATATGTAAGCTGTGCGGAGTACATCAGGTCATAATAGGATGATGTAATAATGGATGTAATAATGGGGAGAATGAATAATCCATGGATCGATGTGGTCGCTTTGAACCAATCCTTTATACACAGGCCGGGTTTATTGGGTATTATACAAAATATCTGCGCTCCAGTGTTGCCTAATGTTTGACTTCTTCATTAGCCCTATAAGCCGCACAAGACCCTAAAGTTTCCTCATCTCCGCTGCATCTACAGGGTCCACCTGTGGGGTCCAGCAAATGACTGTAGTTTCTATTGGTACCACTTTGCGTTACTTGCAACTTTTTGATCACTTTTTATTACATTTTTTTTGAGACAAGATGACGAAAAAAGAAAATGCTGTCATTGTTTTTTATTAAAAATTTGTACGGTGTTCACCGTGCGGTAAAAATAATGTGACATTTTTATAGATCAGGCCGTTCCGAACGCGGCGATACCTATTATGTATCGTTTTTTTTTCAGTGATTGGTGAGGATCACCTATCTCACAGGGATGTATTAGGTCAGGGAGACCACATTGGTGTGCACCACCAAGCAAAGCTAAATTGAGTCAGGAATTGGGGAAGTCAAACACAATCATTTAATACAATACCTCACTACATCATTTGTGGCCAAGGGTATGTGAGTTTGGGGGTCACTCACACATACCAGTTTGCACCATTGGATTTTAAACAATTTTAATGCAGATCAATAAAAGTTAATTATTAATTTACCCACAGACCACATTCTTTCCCCCTTCCCCAATTCCTGACTCAATTTAGTTTTTTTTTCATGTTTTCATATTTTTCCATCCTAGAGACAGTACTTTTATAAATACATTTAAGCAGAAAAATTGGAGCTATTCATTCAGCACCACGGAGATAATACAAATAGGACATATACACACATGTACGATACCTAGCATCTAGGCTAGTTCTACTGTCTTCGGTAGTTACTCTATTTTAACACCATCTCTTCAATTTGTATTATATTCATCAATCCAGCAGATATCATGCGTCTATTACTGTAAATAATTATCGAGACAAAACGGAGGTGCGTTATTTTTGCTTTTTTGCTTTTGAAAAACTAGGAGGTTTATTTATTCAGATACATTTTTATATAAAGTTAACTCCATACCAATAGTGATTGTGAATTATTTTTGATGTTTGGTACTTTTTCATTATTAATAATATAACAGTATGGTAACAGTTTGTCATATATGAACATATATCTACATTCTCGTAACCACCTACAAGTAAAACACCCTACAATCATGTTTGACGTCAATACACACCTGATGTCTAATTAATCAGTCCATTAATATACTAGGTTCTTGTCACGGAAATGCAACTAAGAGATGTATATACACTCGCTTGATGTATGTATTTTTTCCTTCTTTTGTGACAGTCATTTATTCACGCGTTGTCTGTGATAATTTACACTACTCCAGTAGGATAATTTTGTGATTTCCAACACTAAGAGAAAATTACGACACAAGTTTTGTTACTTACCAGACAGGGTTAAAATGTTCAAACCCAGCCCAAACTAATCATGTGATAGAGTTTCTTGACTATATATTTGTGAATTTTATCTTCATAGAGCAAGCTATGATTAAGGACCCTAGCGGTCTGAAACGCGTAAGCGTGGTCCCGGGATTGTTGTTTTATCCCTTTTTTTAATATGACCTAATAAAAATTGAATTTTTTATCATTCGAGTGCTGGATCTGCCTTTCCTACACACCATTTTTTGTTACCACAGCCTGCTGTCGACACAGGATTAAAGAGGCTCTGTCACCAGATTTTGCAACCCCTATCTGCTATTGCAGCAGATAGGCGCTGCAATGTAGATTACAGTAACGTTTTTATTTTTAAAAAACGAGCATTTTTGGCCAAGTTATGACCATTTTTGTAGTTATGCAAATGAGGCTTGCAAAAGTACAACTGGGCGTGTTGAAAAGTAAAAGTACAACTGGGCGTGTATTATGTGCGTACATCGGGGCGTGTTTACTACTTTTACTAGCTGGGCGTTCTGATGAGAAGTATCATCCACTTCTCTTCACAACGCCCAGCTTCTGGCAGTGCAGCACTGTGACGTCACTCACAGGTCCTGCATCGTGTCGGCACCAGAGGCTACAGATGATTCTGCAGCAGCATCGGCGTTTGCAGGTAAGTCGATGTAGCTACTTACCTGCAAATGCTGATGCTGCTGCAGAATCAAGTGTAGCCTCTGGTGCCGACACGATGCAGGACCTGTGAGTGACGTCACAGTGCTGCACTGCCAGAAGCTGGGCGTTGTGAAGAGAAGTGGATGACACTTCTATACACAACGCCCAGCTAGTAATAGTAGTAAACACGCCCCGATGTACGCACATAATACACGCCCAGTTGTACTTTTACTTTTCAACACGCCCAGTTGTACTTTTGCAAGCCTCATTTGCATAAATACGAAAATGGTCATAACTTGGCCAAAAATGCTCGTTTTTTAAAAATAAAAACGTTACTGTAATCTACATTGCAGCGCCTATCTGCTGCAATAGCAGATAGGGGTTGCAAAATCTGGTGACAGAGCCTCTTTAAGCTCAGGAGGATCTACGAGCACCTACAGCTTCTTGGATTTTTATGCCTACTTTGGTATCAATCAAGCTTTACAAAAACGCATTGGAAAAACGTAACTCGGTCATGAGGTGAGCAAAACTTTAGGTAAAACCTTTTTCACTTTTCAAAATCTAGTTAGGTTTAGTGTTAGGAACCCTCGCCCTTGTTAGGTTTAGTCTCAGGGAAGCCCACTCGTTCTATAAAAACACCAATTTTTTGAGCTGGTTTAGGTAGCAGCCTATTGCTCCTAGTTAGGAAAGCAATCAAACATGTCCCAACGGACATTTAGTGCCGAAGAGGCATATTCATTTCTTGCCTCCGACACAGAGTCGTCGGATGGTGAGACTCTGTTTTATTTATCCACCTCCTCA
This sequence comes from Rhinoderma darwinii, assembly GCF_050947455.1. Lineage (NCBI taxonomy): Eukaryota > Metazoa > Chordata > Amphibia > Anura > Rhinodermatidae > Rhinoderma > Rhinoderma darwinii. The sequence continues at coordinate 32,686,565 of NC_134688.1, forward strand.
TCCAGTGATGAAGAAGAGGAACCTCCTAGGAGATGCCCCTTGACCACCAGTGCAGTTGAAGCCCCCGAGCGAAATGACCCCGCCGCAGTTCAAGCCCCCATTTGGACCCCCACACCAGACATTTATGAGCCCAAAATCCCAGAGTTAAAATTTAATACGGCAGGGCTCAGTGAAATGGGCTTTTTCAAGTTCTTCTTCACTGATGACTTTATAGATCTTATGGTCTCCCAGACAAATTTATATGTCCAACAGTATATTACTAAGAAGCCTACATCATTTTATGCCCAATCCTACAGGTGGACCCCTGTAGATGTAGCAGAGTTGGGCAAGTTCTGGGGACTTCACTTGAACATGGGGCTTCTGAAAAAGCCATCCATTAGGACCTACTGGAGCATGGACATCTTATACCATACCCCCAATGTACCGTATGGCCATGTCCAGGATGCATTATGAGGCAATATTTTGCTTCTTAAATTATAAGGATAATGAGCAGTGCCCACCCCGAGATGACCCCAGTTTTGACCGTTTGTACAAACTGAGACCCCTATTAGACCATTTCAGTGCTCGGTTTGCCCAAGTATACACCCCCGAGAAGTGTATTTCTATTGATGAGTCCCTGGTACATTTTAAAGGGAGGCTTCAATTCCGCCAGTACCTGCCGAGTAAGAGGGCAAGGTATGGCGTAAAGATGTATAAGCTGTGCGAGAGTGTATCAGGGTATACCTACAAATTTAGGATGTATGAAGGGAAGGACAGCAGTATTCAGCCCCCAGAATGCCCCCCCTTACTGGGAATTAATGCAAAAATTGTGTGGGATTTGGTGCACCCACTGCTGGACCAGGGTTACCACCTCTACTTGGATAATTTTTATACCAGCGTCCCACTCTTCAAGTGCCTCGCTTCCAGAAGTCCTGCGGCATGCGGCACTGCTAGAAAAAATCTGAGAGGCCTCCTTAAGACTCTGCTTGGGCAAACACTCAGAAGGGGTGAGAGCAGGGCACAATCTAGCAACAACATATTGTGTGTCAAGTACAAGGACAAGAGAGATGTCCTTGTATTAACAACAATACATGGCCACACCAGTACCCATGTACCTGTACGAGGTACCAGTATAGAGACCCCCAAACCAGACTGCATCCTGGACTACAATAGGTACATGGGAGGGGTTGACTTGTCAGATCAAGTCCTGAAGCCCTACAGCGCCATGCGGAAATCGAGGGTGTGGTATAAGAAGCTGGCCGTGCACATCATACAGATGGCATTGTACAATGCGTATGTGCTACGTCGATGTGCAGGCCAGAGGGGAACTTTCCTGGAATTTCAAGAGGTGATTATCAAGAACCTAATCTTTAGGACCAAGAATAGGGAGCATCCAGTACTTCCGGAAGCGAGGCCACACGCATCGTACCAGGGCAACACTTTCCAGGAGAAGTTCCCCAAACTGGCAAGAAGGGAAAAAGTCAAAAGAGGTGCAGAGTCTGCTCAAAGAGGGGGATAAGGAGGTAAACAACATACGAATGCGAAATGTGTCCCGAAAAAACAGGGCTCTGTATGAAAGATTGTTTTCGAATTTATCATACATCCCTTAATTTTTAATTTACCCTGATACACTCCGCACAACTTATGCCCCTCATCTTTCCCTTCTGAGCCCTGCCGTGTGCCCATGCAGCTAATAACAGCCACATGTAGGGTATTGCCGTACCCGGGAGAACCCACATTACATCTTATGGTGTGTATATCTCCAGTGGCACATGCTGGGCACACTATATCGGGCACGGACATGCCATATATATATATAGAAAATTGCAAATCTCACTCTGCCCCATCTGCTGTGCATTATCTTTTACACAGTACCTGTGGGGTCAAAAGGCTCACTACACCTCTAGATGAATGTCTTAAGGGGTGTAGTTTTTTAAAATGGGGTCACTTCTCAGGGGTTTCAACTGTACTGGTACCTCAGGGGCTTCTGCATACATGACTTAGCACCAGAAAAACTCCAGTAGGCCAAATGGTGGTCCTTTCGTTCTGAGCCCTCCCATGGGCCCAAACGGCAGTTTATCACCACAAATGGGGTATTGCCGCACCAAGGACAAATTGGGCAACAAAATGGGGTATTTTGTTTCCTGTGAAAATAAGACATTTTGATAAAAAATGACATCTTATTGTTCTACACACAGGTATCCAGGCTACCAGGACTACTATTATGGGTAAGGCTATCTGAGTTATTAATGTTGGGAGTATTTTACTCTAGAAAACACCCTTTGGACACTTCTGTCCTTAACCCTTTCAAGACCGAGCTCATTTTGACCTTCATGACCAGCCCCATTTTCTCAAATCTGACATGTGTCTCTTTATGTGGTAATAACTCCGGAATGCTTTTGCCTATCCAAGCGATTCTGAGATTGTTTTTTCGTGACATATTGTACTTTATGTTAGTGGAAAAATTTGGTCAATAAATTCATTGCTTATTTGTGAAAAACACCAAAATTTAGAGAAAATTTTAAAAAATTATGATTTTTCTCATTTTAAATGTATCTGCTTGTAAAACAGATAGCAATACCACACAAAATAGTTACTATTTTATATATTCCATATGTCTACTTTATATTTGCATAGTTTTTTGAACATTATTTTATTTTTCTAGGACGTTACAACGTTTAGAACTTTAGCAGCAATTTCTCACATTTTCATATTAAAAACTGCACCCCTCAAGGTATTTAAAATAGCATTCAGAAAGTTTCTTAACCCATTAGGCGCTTCACAGGAATTAAAGCAAAGTAGAGGTGAAATTTACAAATGTTATTTTTTTTCCTGAAATTAATTTGTAATACATTTTTTTCTGTAACACAGAAGGTTTTACCCGAGAAATGCAACTCAATATTTATTGCCCAGATTCTGCAGTTTTTAGAAATATCCCACATGTGGCTCTAGTGTGATAATGGACTGAAATACCGGCCTCAGAAGCAAAGGAGCTCCTAGTGGATTTTGCGGCCTCCTTTTTTTAGAATATATTTTAGGCACCATGTCAGGTTTGAAGAGGTCTTGTGGTGCCAAAACAGTGGAAATCCCCCAAAAGTGAGACGGTTTTGGAAACTGCACCCCTCAAGGAATTTATCTAGGGGTATAGTTAGCATCTTGACCCCACAGGTATTTTGCTATATTTATTGGAGTTTGTCTGTGAAAGTGAAAATCTACTTTTTTTCTGAAAAAATATAAAAAAAAATTATATTTGCAAGGAATAAAGATTAAAAAGCACCCCAGAACTTGTAAAGCTACTTCTCCCGATTACGCCAATACCCCATATGTGGTACTTAACTGCTGTTTGGACCCGCGGCAGAGCTCAGAAGTGAAGGAGCGCCATTTGGATTTTGAAGCGCAGATTTTGCTGGATTGGTTTTCAGTTCCATGTCGCATTTGCAACGCCCTGGAGTAAGCAAAACCGTGGAATCCCCCCAAAACTGACCCCATTTTGAAGACTACACCCCTCAAGGAATTGTTCTAGGGGTATAGTTAGCATTTTGACCCCACAGTTTTTTTGCTGAATTTAGTGGAATTAGGCCGTGAAAATGAAAATCTACTTTTTTCTGAAAAAACATAGAAATGTTTAATTTTTACAATGAATAAAGGAGAAAAATGACCCCAAAATTTGTAAAGCAATTTGTCCTGATTACAGCAATACGCCATATGTTGTAATAAACTGCTGTTTGGACTCAGGAGGGAAGGAACAATATTTGGCTTTTGGAGCTCAAATTTAGCTGGAATGGTTTTCGGGTGTCATGTCGCATATGCAAAGCCCCTGAGGTACCAAAACAGTGGAAACCTCCCAAAAGTCCCTTTAGGGGACTGGAACGAGCGATCATGTGGTTGCTGGTACAATACACTGCAATACTAATGTATTGCAGTATAATGTCATTTTACAGGCTCCTGTAACAGCGCGATCACTGTTCCTGTCCGTTAGTCCCGGGTGTCAGCTGTAATATACAGCGGACACCTGCAGAATATGGAGCGTGCACAGCGCATGAGCCCGCTCCATAAATAACCCCTCGCACCACGACATGCTATTAAGTCGTGGTGCGCCAAGGCGTTAATACGCAGCGGATGGTGCAAAGTGAAAATTAACATTTTACACTGATGTGCCATTTTAATGCACAATATATTGTGCCCAGTTTGTGCCACTGAAGACAAATACCTCATACCATGTTGAGCGGGTTCTCCCGGATATAAAATGTCATATATGTGGACATAAGCTGGTGTTTGGGCACGCTGTGGGGCTCAGAAGGGAGGGAACGCCATTTGGCTTTTGGAGCACAGATTTTGCTTGGTAACTGTTCTGTTTGGGGTTTTGCTTGTATTTCAGTTTATAATGTGGGGGCATATGTAATCTGTGCGGAGAACATCAGGACATAATAAGAGGGTATAATAATGGTGTAAATAAATAATAATCCGCAGATATGTGGCCAGTGTCGCACTGATAAATGGCGCCCGATCTTATCCGCTTTTGGAACACTCTGCACATTTTGCATCGCCATATTCTGGGAGCCAGAACTTTTTTATTTTTTTCTCCAACGGAGCTGTGTGAGGGCTTATTTGTTGCGGGACAATCTGTGCTTTTCATTGGTACCATTTTAGGGTACATGTGATTTTTTTTAATCACTTTTTATTAGATTTTTTTGGAAGCAAAGTGACAAAGAAACATAAATTCTGACAATGTTTTTTGAATTTTTTTTTTTATAGTATTCACCGTGCGGTATAAATGACATTTTACTTTATTCTGCGGGTCGGTACGATTACGGCGATACCATATGTATATAGGTATTTTATGTTTTGTGGCGATTGCGCAATAAAATCACTTTGATAAAATTATTTATTTTCTGTGTCCCCATATTTTGAGAGCCATAACGTTTTAATTTTTCCGTCAAAAAAGCGGTGTAAGGGCTTGTTTTTTTTTTTTGTGGGACGGGTTGTAGTTTTTATTGGTACTATTTTGGGGTACATGCGACTTTTTGATCACTTTTTATTCTTTATTTTGGGAGGGTTGATGACCAAAAAAAAGTGATTCTGACTGTTTTTTAATTATTTTTTTTGCGGTGTTCACCGTGCGGGAAAAATAATATTATAGTTTTATAGTTTGGGTCGTTACGAACGCGGTGATACCAAATATGTGTACTTTAACATTTTCATTTTTTTCCTATAATAAAAGACTTATTATAGGAAAAAAAGCATTCTTTTTTTTTGTAACTTTTATAACTTGTTTTTACACTTTTATAAAACTTTTTTATTACTTTATTTTTTACTTTTTACTTGTTTTACTTGAAGACTGGCAGCACTGATCGCTGCTATAATACATTACACTACCTAAGTAGTGTAATGTATTATAAACTGTCAGTGTGACGCTGAGAGTCACACTGACAGGAAGCTTATGAGGACCGGCCTCAGGCTGGTTCTCATAGGCTGCCGTGCATGGCAGACCCAGGGGCCGTTATATGGCCCCCAGTTCTGCCTTATAACCGACTGCAGCACCAGCAATCGGTCCCCGGGAAAGTTTGTTGTAGCAACAAACTTTCCAGTTTGTTATAGCAACAAACTTTCCAGTTCGTTACTACAACACACTTTCCCTGCGATCACATGACCGGGACCTGAACTAATCAGGTCCCGATCATATCTCCGGGACCAGAGGCAGGTGATAACAGCGAGATCCGGGTGTCAGCGCTACTCTGAGACACCCGGATCGCGCTTTTAACACCCACCGTGAATTCACGTCGGCACTGCACAGAGCCCAGCAAATGCCGACGTGAATATACAGTGGGCGGTCGGGAAACGGTTAACAAAACAGCTCACACTCAAACAACAAACGTTATATACGATAGCACACTGCCCTATTCATATGTCCTTAATATAAGGACTTTAAACACACCATACACTTGGTTTTCCTACTTACCTGTGTTCATATCATATAGAGTCTCTCCACTCATGTACCTTTTTAACATGTATGTTTTTATATGTATTTAATAAAATTTGTTATTCTTTTCATATATACTTGGCTCTATACTCTGTTTCTTGTGTGTGTATAGGGTTTAAGTAGAGTATAACAGAGAGAGTTCCCAGCATTATCATTCCCTTACCCCCCTACAACATTACGAATTATATTCACTTGGGACTGGTGTTGTTTTATTAAATTTCTTTTGATTCTCTTGATTTTTTTTGCTGTTTTTGACATTCCACTATGTTCTGCATAAAGCTTAGTGTCAGCTGTACTGTGACTTCTTTATCATAACGGAGCCATACCAGGCCCTTATACACCCTATATGCTTCCCCAATAGAATCCATAAAACATAAAAGGGCCGAGCAGTGCTCCGGGGTCTTTTGGCAAATCACTCTAGCTAGAATCGCAAATGAAAACGTTCACCATATTAACCAATTGGTAAACATTTGCGGAATCAGGAGATAACAGCTTTTGTCCTCCTCCTTCTTTTATGCTCTAGCCCCTCTTCCCCTACATAATTCAGGGGGGAACGGACATGTAATCAAATAGACCACACCAGCCGTTTTGCAGTTCACGAAATCTTGGATATCATACTCAACCTTGGTGGTTACACTTTGGAATTTTCTCCCACTTTGGATAAAATCACAAGCCCTACAACTACCACATCTATATGTACCCGGTATCTGCCTATCCAACCAAGTACCTTTTTGTGTTAAAGGATCAAAACAACTCTGCATCACCCTGTCCCTAATATTTTTGCCTCTACGAAACGTGACTGAAGGCCATTGGGTTATCTGATCAGCCAAGTCTACATCGGCACCTAGGTTACGCCAGTACCTCTTGAGTATTTCCATGATCTCAGATTGTTTGGAGTCAAAAGTACCTATTACTTTTTGGAGTCAAAAGTACCATTACTACTGTTACACCAATGTTCAAACGCTGATTCCATATTTTGATATCGTTGATATATATCCAGTCATATAGGGTTCGCAAACGAATCAGGACTTGGAGTATCTTGTTTAATACGTTTTTAAATACACGGTTGGGCTTTTCACAGTGGTGATTGTACCTCTGTTTTTAGATAGCTATGAAATAAAGGTTATACATTTTACTCATTTATCACTTCAGTGAATTTGCAATATATTATTATATTATATTATATAATATAAATTTCTGTATAATAATGATACAACAGTAAACTGGAGATGACCGTCCAACACTGCGAATTTAACCCCTTAATGACAATACGCCTTTTCACGGTGGTCATTAAAGGGGTTCTCTGGAAAAAACTTTATGGTCTCATCAAGAGATGAGCGAACTTTTCAAAAGTTCGGTTCGGCTAGTTCGCCGAATTTCACAAAAAAGTTTGATTCGGACTGAACTAGTTCGGACCGAACCTGTCACTTCCGTGCGCCGAGAATGCTACTGTCCAGGGTGCTGATAGAGTTAATGGGCTGCACTAACTCTTTCAGCAACCTTGACAGTACATGCTCGGCGCGCGGAAAATACAATTTAAATGTAATAAAAAAATAAAAATTATACGTTCGTACTTACTTTCCTCCTGTCCGGCCTCCAGCGATGATGTTTCATCCCTTTCGCCGCTGCAGCCAATCACAGGCTGTAGTGGCGGTCACGCACGTCAGGATGACGCTTCATCCCACGTGACCGCCTCTGCAGCCAATCACAGGCTGCAGCGGCGACATGGATGAAACGTCATCGCTGGAGGCCGGACAGGAGGAAAGTAAGTATGAACGTATTATTATTTTTTTTGGGCATGTATGTATGTTGTCATGTATGTATGTATGTATGTGTGTATATATGTGCATGTATGTATGTTGTCATGTATGTATGTATGTATGTATATATGTGCATGTATGTTTGCATGTATGTTGGCATGTATGTATATATGTACATGTGTGTATGTATATTTGCATGTATATATTTGCATGTATGTATGTATGTTTGCATGAATGTATGTTTGTATGTATGTATGTTTGCATGTATGTTTGCATGAATGTATGTTTGTATGTATGCTTGTTGTCATGTATGTATGTTGTCATGTATGTATGTGCATGTATGTTTGCATGTATGTTGGCATGTATGTATGTATATATGTGCATGTTTGTATGTATATTTGCATGTATATATTTGATTGTATATATGTATGTATGTATGTTTGCATGTGTGTATGTTTGCATGTATGTATGTATGTATGTTGGCATGCATGTATATATGTGCATGTATATTTGCATGTATATATTTGCATGTATGTATGTATGTTTGTATGTATGTATGTTTGCATTTTATGTATGTTTGCATGTATGTATGTATGTTTGCATGTATGTATGTATGTATGTATGTTGTCATGTATGTATGTATGTATGTTGTCATGTGCATGTATGTTTGCATGTATGTATATATGTGCATGTTTGTATGTATATTTGCATGTATGTATGTATGTTTGCATGTATGTATGTTGTCATGTATGTATGTGCATGTATGTTTGCATGTATGTTGGCATGTATGTATGTATATATGTTCATGTTTGTATGTATATTTGCATGTATATATTTGCATGTATGTATGTATGTATGTATGTATGTTTGCATGTGTGTATGTTTGCATGTATGTATGTATGTATGTTGGCATGCATGTATATATGTGCATGTATTTTTGCATGTATATATTTGCATGTATGTATGTATGTATGTTTGCATTTTATGTATGTTTGCATTTTATGTATGTTTGCATGTATGTATGTATGTATGTTTGCATGTATGTATGTATGTATGTTGAAAGAGAAACACCTCCAGCTCACCTTTGTTGCAAATGTGGTTTTTGGGATGATCGTGCACGGATCCTCGTGTCGGCACACAGTAGATAGACGAGACTAGGAAAAAAAGGGTTTGGATCCAGCACAGAAGATTTGATAAAATGGAAAGAAAAATTTCCGAGTTTAATGGGCCAGTCCGTTTGGCAAGTTAAAATCAGGAATGAGGAGCACAGCGTGACATCCTGATAGTGTAAGGAAGAAAGTGATAGTGGTAAATGAAAAGCCTACGCGTTTCAGACGCTGCGAGCGTCCTTAATCATGGCTGAAGCTAGCTGACTGTGATAGATGGCTGCCATATATACTCTAGTACACATATGTTTGTCGTTGACACTAATTAAAGTCTGCATGTGTTCACCCCGTAGTACTTTCAGTATGTTGACATAATTATAAAGTATGGATACGTAATCAACACTGTGTATTAGGAGGAGTTTAATATAATACGGGCTGATAGGGTATTAGTATGTTAATATATTGGTTTGGAAAAGATTTATTATATTATATAACAGTCGTATTCATTGAAACTATCGTATTGGAACACATCCGGTTCAGTGGTTCATTCGTTGTTGTGCTTGCGTTCCATAGAGTATGGTAACGCTGAACCGCACAGCCGGAAGTGGCATCCCGACGCTGGAGACCGAAAAGGAAACAGTACAGTCCGATCGTAAGTATAAGACCTATGTGTTTTGCGAACTATATATGTACTGTAAACTAAGTTAGGTTTGTGCCTGAAAGATTAGCTTAATTATGTGGGTACGAGGGATCAGGTTCTCTATTTGTTCTGAGATACATCCTTTTGAGTGTTGTATTTGTATATCTAGGTAAGGACTTGTCGGCAGAGATAACTTGAATTTGGCATGAAGATTACTTAGGTAGATGAAATCTCTAGAGAAAATGGGACCTAGCTTATTATAGACAGTCAGCTACTAGGTATAGTTAGACGGATAAGAAAGTAAAAACGACTCCATTATATGGAGATGGATGAGAACGGAAAGAAATTGTTTGAGTGACAGAAATCTAATGGATGATCTTATATTGTACTAAGTGACTTTAAAAGATGTTGCTGTGTAATAAACATATGACATACACGCACCATCATTAAAAACATATGTAAACCTTGACGATGAGAAAAATATAATCCAATTATGTAGATGCTCAGTAGAGTTCACCTAATTATAGCTGGTGATTACGTAAGAATGGTTCATAAGTACCAGTTAGTTTTTTGCTTGATAACTCAAGAAGGTATGTATTTTTATTTTTAATTTTTTTTATATTTTTTAATATTTTTTAGAGGCGGAGCCTGTACTTGTAAAGTGGCCTTGTTCTGTAATCCTGGAATATTATGATGTTCAACTTCATGATATAGGTGTTATAGGACTTTACCTTGAGACAGTTACAGATGTGAACCTGGAATGTTACGATGTTTAGCTTCATAATATAGATGTTATGGGATTTTAACTTGAGACATTTACAGATGTTTTTAGTAGTGGAGATTTAAACTTTATAGTATGGAAGTTATAAAACCTTTGACATGAAACAATTATGTGTGTTTTAATAGTGAAGATTTAAATCATGTCTTATGTTAAGGCCATTGGGAAACCGTGTGTTCAATTTGAAAATCCAGTGGGCTTCACGTTGGTAGATTTTGTATTGTAAGTCCCCCCCTCTTTTAGGTAGGTGAATTTTTTCGATAGCTTGACATTGGAAGAAATTGGTTGTCCTGTTATGTTGGTAAATAAAGTGTTTAGCTGCGTTAGACACGTTAACGATATTAGAATTACGGATATAACTTAGGTGTTCCAGTATTCTAGTTTTAAATTTTCTGCTGGTGCAGCCTACATATTTTAGTTTGCATTCCGTACACTCAATAATATAGATAACTGCATTTGAGTTGCAATTGATGTAGTTTTGCACTACAAATGTCAGTGTGTTATCAGCATTAGAAAAGTTTTTGCTAGGATACACGTATGTACAAGTTTTGCATGGGTGTTGCCCGCATTTAAAGAAACCCTTACTTTCTAACCACGTGGATTTGGAGTTATTGGGTGAAAACAATGAGGGAGAAAGTGAGCTACCGAGAGATGGAGCCTTGCGAGCAACAATTCTGCTCGCAAGGCTCCATCTCTCGGTAGCTCACTTTCTCCCTCATTGTTTTCACCCAATAACTCCAAATCCACGTGGTTAGAAAGTAAGGGTTTCTTTAAATGCGGGCAACACCCATGCAAAACTTGTACATACGTGTATCCTAGCAAAAACTTTTCTAATGCTGATAACACACTGACATTTGTAGTGCAAAACTACATCAATTGCAACTCAAATGCAGTTATCTATATTATTGAGTGTACGGAATGCAAACTAAAATATGTAGGCTGCACCAGCAGAACATTTAAAACTAGAATACTGGAACACCTAAGTTATATCCGTAATTCTAATATCGTTAACGTGTCTAACGCAGCTAAACACTTTATTTACCAACATAACAGGACAACCAATTTCTTCCAATGTCAAGCTATCGAAAAAATTCACCTACCTAAAAGAGGGGGGGACTTACAATACAAAATCTACCAACGTGAAGCCCACTGGATTTTCAAATTGAACACACGGTTTCCCAATGGCCTTAACATAAGACATGATTTAAATCTTCACTATTAAAACACACATAATTGTTTCATGTCAAAGGTTTTATAACTTCCATACTATAAAGTTTAAATCTCCACTACTAAAAACATCTGTAAATGTCTCAAGTTAAAATCCCATAACATCTATATTATGAAGCTAAACATCGTAACATTCCAGGTTCACATCTGTAACTGTCTCAAGGTAAAGTCCTATAACACCTATATCATGAAGTTGAACATCATAATATTCCAGGATTACAGAACAAGGCCACTTTACAAGTACAGGCTCCGCCTCTAAAAAATATTAAAAAATATAAAAAAAATTAAAAATAAAAATACATACCTTCTTGAGTTATCAAGCAAAAAACTAACTGGTACTTATGAACCATTCTTACGTAATCACCAGCTATAATTAGGTGAACTCTACTGAGCATCTACATAATTGGATTATATTTTTCTCATCGTCAAGGTTTACATATGTTTTTAATGATGGTGCGTGTATGTCATATGTTTATTACACAGCAACATCTTTTAAAGTCACTTAGTACAATATAAGATCATCCATTAGATTTCTGTCACTCAAACAATTTCTTTCCGTTCTCATCCATCTCCATATAATGGAGTCGTTTTTACTTTCTTATCCGTCTAACTATACCTAGTAGCTGACTGTCTATAATAAGCTAGGTCCCATTTTCTCTAGAGATTTCATCTACCTAAGTAATCTTCATGCCAAATTCAAGTTATCTCTGCCGACAAGTCCTTACCTAGATATACAAATACAACACTCAAAAGGATGTATCTCAGAACAAATAGAGAACCTGATCCCTCGTACCCACATAATTAAGCTAATCTTTCAGGCACAAACCTAACTTAGTTTACAGTACATATATAGTTCGCAAAACACATAGGTCTTATACTTACGATCGGACTGTACTGTTTCCTTTTCGGTCTCCAGCGTCGGGATGCCACTTCCGGCTGTGCGGTTCAGCGTTACCATACTCTATGGAACGCAAGCACAACAACGAATGAACCACTGAACCGGATGTGTTCCAATACGATAGTTTCAATGAATACGACTGTTATATAATATAATAAATCTTTTCCAAACCAATATATTAACATACTAATACCCTATCAGCCCGTATTATATTAAACTCCTCCTAATACACAGTGTTGATTACGTATCCATACTTTATAATTATGTCAACATACTGAAAGTACTACGGGGTGAACACATGCAGACTTTAATTAGTGTCAACGACAAACATATGTGTACTAGAGTATATATGGCAGCCATCTATCACAGTCAGCTAGCTTCAGCCATGATTAAGGACGCTCGCAGCGTCTGAAACGCGTAGGCTTTTCATTTACCACTATCACTTTCTTCCTTACACTATCAGGATGTCACGCTGTGCTCCTCATTCCTGATTTTAACTTGCCAAACGGACTGGCCCATTAAACTCGGAAATTTTTCTTTCCATTTTATCAAATCTTCTGTGCTGGATCCAAACCCATTTTTTCCTAGTCTCTTATGTATGTATGTTGTTATGTATGTATGTATGTTTGCATGTATGTATGTATGTATGTTGTCATGTGCATGTATGTTTGCATGTATGTATATATGTGCATGTTTGTATGTATATTTGCATGTATATATTTGCATGTATGTATGTATGTATGTATGTATGTTGTCATGTATGTATGTATGTATGTATGTTTGCATGTTTTTATTTTTGCATGTATGTTTGCATGTATGTTTATATATATGTGCATGTATGTAATTATGTTTGCATGTATTTATGTTTGCATGTATATTTGTGCATGCTTGTATATATGTATGTATGTATCTTTGCATGTTTGTATGTATGTATGTTTTAATGTGTGTGTGTATGCATGTATGTATGATAGTTTGCATGTATGTATGTATATATGTGTGTATGTTTGCATGTATATATGTATGTATGTTTGTATATATGTATGTATGTATGTTTGCATTTATGTTTGTTTGTATATATGTCTGTATGGCCATGTATGATACTGTCTGCTGGCGCCCTGTATCTAAGTCAACTTCGCGGCAGGCTTCTATACATGGTATAACAGTCAGTATCACACATTAAACTGAATCTAAGCCTACGACATGTTTTATTTCATTTTTTTTTTACAGGTTTGGTGTTTGGACTACGTCGGTTTCGAGGACTACTTCGATGACAGTTTTTTTTTCTACAATAAAATGGTTAATGAGGGTTGTGTTGGGGGTGCTTTATTTCAATAAAATATTTTATCTATATCTTTGTCTTTTTCTTTTCAAATTTTATTACTATCACTTTAGTAATGGCCGCTGTCTGAGTGACAACATCCATTACTAAGGCGAGGCTTAGTGTTAGCCGGTGCAGAGGCTAACACTAACCACCATTACTACCCCGGTACCCACCACCACCAGGGGTGCCGGGAAGAGCCAGGTACGATCCAGTACCCGACCATCTGTTGTGATGGTCGGGCTCTGGGGCGGCCACAGGCTGGTATTATGAGGCTGGGAAGGGGCAAAAACAGTGGACCTTCCCACCCTTGTAATGCTAGGCTGCTGCTGTGTTGTATCTGGCTGGTTATAAAAGTGGGGGGGACCCCACGTCATTTTTTTAAATTATTTATTTATTTTTAATTTTTTTTTAAAAATACATGGGGTTCCACCCAATTTATCATAACCAGCCACATACAACACAGTGTTATTAGCCTGGGAATGGACAAAACCAGTGGCCCTTCCCACCCATGTAATGCCAGACTGCTACGGCCTTGTATATGGCTGGTTATTAAAAATGTGGGGGACCCAACGTCTACTGTTAAATTTGTTAAATTCAAAAAAAAAAAACTACGTGGGGGTCCCCCCCATTTTTATAACCAGCCCGATACAACACAGCAGCAGCAGCCTAGCATTACAAGGGTGGGAAGGTCCACTGTTTTTGGCCCTTCCCAGCCTCATAATACCAGCCTACGGATAATACCAGCCTCACAACAGATGGTCGGGTACTGGATCGTACCAAGCTCTTCCCGGCACCCCTGGTGGTGGTGGGTACCGGGGTAATAATGGGTGGTTAGTGCTAGCCTCTGCACCGGCTAACACGAAGTACCGCCTTAATAATGGACGCTGTCAATCAGCCAACTGCCATTATCTAGGCACTAATAAAGTTTAAAAAAAACCACAAAGACAATTCTTTTTTATTGAAATAAGAAATCCCCAACAAAACCCTCGTTAACCATTTTATTAAAATTTGAAAAAACGTAGATCTACGCAGTAGTCCAACGAATCGAAGATGTAGTCCAATCGGTACATCAAAATCTGCAACAACATAAAAAAACAGTTATCAATGTGAACAATACCAATACTTCTACTCTCCTACACACATATATACACGCACACACAAACAAACAAACAAACAAACAACCATACACAAACACACACACACAAACACACATATACACACATATAAACAAACACCCATATATCCACAAACACACACACATAAACACACACCCATATACACAAACACACACATATACAAAAACACACACACACAAACATCTACACACAAACATATACACAAATACACCCATATATACACACACATATACACAAACACATATACACAAACACACCCATATATACATAAACACACACCCATATACACACATATACACAAACACACACAAAAACACACACAAACATCTACACACAAACATATACACATACACCCATATATACACACACATATACACAAACATATACAAAAACACATATACACAAACACACCCATATATACACAAAGACACATAAACACACATATACACAAACACACATATAAAAACAAAAACAGACAAAGACACATACCCAAACACACACACTGTTTCTTTTAAATGCTGCTGTGGAACCCGCTCGATCCACTATATAAGGCTGCGCTATAGTGCAGCATTTAAAAGAAACAGGATCCTGACCTGTCCATAGAGTTTAAGGCAGCACAGAGTATTTCAGGAGATGAGCGTGCAGATTCAGTGCTGCTGTGAACTCTGCTCTTACCATTACGTAGCTCTCAGTCTGTTACCTCTCCTCCACTCCTGTCCTCAAGAACACCTTCACATGATTGGCAAGTCACCACGTAATGCTAAGAGCAGAGTTCACAGCAGCACAGAGTATTTCAGGAGATGAGCGTGCGGATCTTGTGCGGGGTGGTGACTTGCCAATCTTGTGAAGGTGTTATTGAGGACAGGAGTGGAGGAGAGGTAACAGACTGAGCTACGTAATGGTAAGAGCAGAGTTCACAGCAGCACAGAATCTGCACGCTCCTCTCCTGAAATATTCTGTGCTGCTGTGAACTCTGCTCTTACCATTACGTAGCTCTCAGTCTGTTACCTCTCCTCCACTCCAGTCCTCAAGAACACCTTCACATGATTGGCAAGTCACCACCGCGCACAAGAGCCGCACGCTCATCTCCTGAAATACTCTGTGCTGCTGTGAACTCTGCTCTTACCATTACGTGGTGACTTGCCAATCATGTGAAGGTGTTCTTGAGGACAGGAGTGGAGGAGAGGTAACAGACTGAGAGCTACGTAATGGTAAGAGCAGAGTTCACAGCAGCACTGAATCTGCACGCTCATCTCCTGAAATACTCTGTGCTGCCTTAAACTCTGTGGACAGGTCAGGATCCTGTTTCTTTTAAATGCTGCACTGTAGCGCAGCCTTATATAGTGGATCGAGCGGGTTCCCTAGCAGCATTTAAAAGAAACAGGATCCTGACCTGTCCACAGAGTTTAAGGCAGCACAGAGTATTTCAGGAGATGAGCACGGCCGGCCACAGGCAGCCGGTTGTTTTTCCAAGCCGTACTCCCATTATGCACACGACCGTAAAAACACCCGTTATTGCGGGTCGTGATTACGACCCGCAATAATGGGCTCATAGACTTCTGTTACCCACGGGTACCTTCCCGTTTTCTCACGGGAAGGTGCCCGTGCCGTTAAAAAAATAGAACATGTTCTATTTTTCTATTTTACGGGCCGTGCTGCTATAATTAGGATATGTTCACACGACAACGTCCGTAACGGCTGAAATTACGGGGATCTTTCTGCCTGAAAACATCCGCGTAATTTCAGCCGTAGCGGCATGTGCAGGCACTTGAACGCCGCGTCCATTACGGACGTAATTGGCGCTGCTATTCATTGGAGTCAATGAATAACGGCTCCAATTACGGCCAAAGAAGTGACCGGTCACTTCTTTGACGCGGGCGTCTATTTACGCGCCGTCATTTGACAGCGGCGCGTAAATATACGCATCGTGTGAACAGACAAACGTCTGCCCATTGCTTTCAATGGGCAGATGTTTGTCAGCGCTATCGAGGCGCTATTTTCGGGCGTAACTCGGGGCAAAAACGCCCGAATTACGTCCGTAATTAGTGCGTAATGGACGCGGCGTTCAAGCGCCTGCACATGCCGTAACGGCTGAAATTACGGGGATGTTTTCAGGCGGAAACATCCCCGTAATTTCAGCCGTAACGGACGCAAAAGCGGCCGGCTGCCCGTGGCCGGCCGTGCTCGTAATTACGAGTCGTAATTACGAGCACGGCCCGTAAAATAAAAAAATAGAACATGTTCTATCTTTTTAACGGCACGGGCATCTTCCCGTGAGAAAACGGGAAGGTACCCGTGGCTAACAGAAGTCTATGGGCACGCTATTTCTGGTCGTAATTACGACCGTTTTTACGGTCGTGTGCATGAGGCCCCGTAATGACGGGTGGCTACATGTGTGCACCCGTCATTACGGCCGCGTTGCTAGGCGACGTCAGTAAATAGTCACTCTCCAGGGTGCTGAAAGAGTTAACTGATCGGCAGTAACTGTTTCAGCACCCTGGACAGTGACTACCGATCACAATATAGAGTAACCTGTAAAAAAAAAAAGACGTTCATACTTACCGGGAACTCCCTGCTTCCTCCAGTCCGGTCTCCCGGCCGTTGCCTTGGTGACGCGTCCCTCGCGACATCCGGCCCGACATTCCTTGATGACGATGCAGCCCTCTGCAGCCAATCACAGGCTGCCGCGTCAGAAAAGAAGGTCGGACTGGAGGAAGAAGAGGGACTCGTCCGCAAGACAACGACCAGGTAGTATGAAATGCTTTTTATTTTATTTTTAATCAGCAGCCTCTTTTCTCTATCAGTGATTTATAGAGATAAGTGGCTGCCGATTTGTATAATATTTTTGACCGGGTTCGGTCAAAACGGGTTCGGCCGAACCAGGTGAAGTTCGGATTCGCTGCGAACCGAACTTTTCCGGAAGTTCGGACCGAAACCGGGTTCGGTTGTCCCTGTTCGCTCATCTCTAGTCTCATGTTTACTTGATAAAGTGGTTCTGTTTCCACTAAATGCGTTGTACCTCAAGAAACCCTCTATCTCTCATTTTTATGTATGTTTTATTATGATCTATTGTTTTAGACAATTAATTATATATATATTTTTTCTCAAAAAAGTATTGCGCCTGCATGGTGTCTCTTTTTTACAGTGGATCCCACCTGGTTCCCACTGTTTTTATCTACCTGCTCTTACTGAAGATGTCCTCAAAACTGGCTTAATGAGATGGTAGATCGGAGAGTGACTGAGGCAGTGGAGGCAAAACAGGGCGGACCTGTTGCAGGCAGTGGCTAAGGCATCTTGGCCCCCATTGGGGGACCTCTCCAGAACTCCAGTGAAGGACCTGGGCATGTAGACGAAGCCAAGGCAGACCCAGCAGAACCGGGTTGATGGCTTTAGGCAGGACGAGGAAGTTGATCTGTTCTGAGTGAAGGACTCCGATTTGTAACGTAAGTGGTTTCATGATAGCCACAATAGGATCGGGCAATGGTAGTCCATTTACAGAAGCAACAGCAAGGGATCTCTCTAGAAGAACTGTGGGTAGATGTAGTCGGTTTACTAAATCCTGCTGGATGAAATCTGCAGTTGCCCTGGAGTCAAAATAGGCAGAGGAGAAGTGTGATGTCTCTCCCGAGATGATGGTCACAGGAATAGATAATTTGGAAGAGGTTTTGATGTTTGGCATCATCCCACCTAGAGTTGCCTCTCTAGGAGCTGGAGTTTCCCGGCTTTTGTGGACATTGGCGCACGACCTGAAGACCTGAAGAGCGTCAGCGCTGTTTCTCCTGCTTGGACAACTTGACTCTGTCTACCTGCATTGGTTCCTCAGGTAGAGCAACAAGAGGGGGCAGTAGTGGTCTCTGGAACGAGGGTGCTAATCTGTGAAAACGTCTCTCCACCGAACCTCCTCATCGCGTTCCTGGATCCTCATGTTGACCCGGGTAGCCAACAGGATATGGGCATCCAAGGTCGCGGGCTGCCAGCTCGTCCATGGTGTGTGAGGACAGTACATGCCATAGGTCGCCACCAATGCTTCATTGTTCCATGCCAACTCTGCTGCCAGGGTACGGAAGGAGATGGTATACTCTCCTGCTGTGGACCCCCTTGCTTGAGGGTTAGCAGAGTGGCTGCTGCTAAGGATGTTCGACGCGGCTTCTTGAACACGTCACAAAAAGTCTGTAAGAACAGGGCTAAGTCCGAAAATTTGGGCCCCTGTCATTCCAGGATGGGGTTCGCCCATCCGAGGGACTTGCCAGCACGCAGTCATAGCGAGGAAAAAGAGGCAGTGCAACTGTGGATCCGGAAAACAGACAGTAGGAGTATTAGGCAGTGGAACGGCAGCAGTCTCTGGGGAAGGAACAGGGAGTTCATCCAGTCGGGCGATGATGGAGTTTACAGCCACGAGGAGTTGATCCTGACGTGCATATAGATACAATATATACTATTGGGGTCCACCCCTTAGTAATTGCTGACGTGCATATAGGTCACGCATATACGTCTGTATGACCTGAACTGTGGTCTTAGGCTGGCCAGCGGGTTCCATGGTCTGAGCGTACTGTCACAATCTAGGGAACATATGTAGCTGACTTTAGCTTGACTAATAACGCATTAAATACACAGTGGAAAGATCCCTTATCTTGACCTTTTCAATGACTTCTCAATGGTTATTTTTGTGTGATATCACGCTGTAACAAGTTATCAGAGTCAAGTTAAAGATGGCTACATCCGTATGTGGACCCACTAGGCCGTGGGCTCCGGCTCAGATAGGGCTAGGTGTGGCAGGTTGCGCCAGACAAAGCAGATGGCACCAGGAATGGTAGATGACTCACAGACGTGGCATATCCAGCCGGCGGTACCACACGACTCTGATAAAAGGCAGGCACAGTTAGGAAACAGCAAGGGATACAGGAAAGAGGATGCAGGGAACGGGAACTCTGAGATCAAGCAGGAAAATACTAAGGGACCCTTTGAAATACAAACATGGGAAAAGTACAAATAACGCTCAAGCAAGGAGTGGAAGGGCAGAGACCTTTTTATAATCCAGGGTGCACTGGGGTAGGATAGCAAACTTTTAGGAAGTGCGCACGCTGGCCCTTTAAGGCACTCCTCGCACACTCCAGGAAGGAAAGGCCGCGCCAGCCGTGGTCTCTGGGGAGGTGGCCAGGAAGTTGCGGTCGCGGCCGTTCATCACAGGGTGAGCGACAGAGGTCCGCAGTCATAACACTGAGATTTTTTTTGGTGTTGTATATATGTACTGAGCAGTGGCGTAACTACCGCCGTAGCAGCCGTAGCGGCTGCTACGGGGCCGCGGCATGAGGGGGCCCATGTCGCCCGCCGGCACGGGCCCCCACCATGGCCGGAGGCTCCGCTGGCAGCCGCTATGGCTGCTACAGCGGGACGCCACTGAACACTACGGCAGAGCAGGGAGGTATCTCCCCGCTCTGCCATTAACTGGTTCCCGACCGCTGACTGTATTTTTACGGCCAGCGGTCAGGGTCCTTAAAACCCGAGCCATAGACTTTTTACGACTCCGGTTTTAACTTACTGCCCGCGCGATCGGGCTGCTGAATGTCGGGTCTCCGGCTGTCAGTGACTGCCGGGGACCCTGAGGAGAGGATAGAAGCAGCTTTCGCTGCCAGCGATCACACATGTATCCCCTATCCTGTGGATAGGGGATACATGTATTTTGTAGGACACACTGTAGGACGCATTTTTTTGGGAGGCGGGACGCTGTATGGCGTTCCCTACAGGGGGGGGGAACGCTGTATGGCATTCCCTACAGGGGGGGGCTGTATGGCGTTCCCTACAGGGGGGGGCTGTATGGCGTTCCCTACAGGGGGGCTCTATGGCGTTCTCTACAGGGGGGATGTATGGCGTTCCCTACAGGGGGGGCTGTATGGCGTTCTCTACAGTGGGGGCTGTATGGCGTTCTCTACTAGGGGGGCTGTATGGCGTTCTCTACAGGGGGGCTGTATGGCGTTCTCTGCAGGGAGACTGTATGGCATTCTCTACAGGAGGGCTGTATGGCGTTCTCTACAGGGAGGGGTGTATGGCGTTAGCACTGTCCAATAAATATACAGTAAACAGAAGAAAATACGGTCCAGCAATCCTCATGACAATGTGATGACTTTATTAGAAAAACATTTTATAAACCACACGGCATGTTGAAGTGATGATACAAGACTGCTTACGCGCTTCGAAAGCCAACTACATTCTTCGCAAATGTACGCCATCTCCTCCAAACAGTCAATTACATCAGAAGTCCAGTTCCTTGTGCTGCATGGCTCGTGGACGCCCTATCCGTGGCGATATCCGTGTCCTTTCCACTGCTTCTCACTTGAGTCCTGTAGGCACAAAAAACATTCTGCAAGTATCCATTGTCATCCGTGCCTGCAGATTCTGCTTTAATGATGCAACTCACTCAACTCCTTGTCTATTTCATCGTTTACTGATGCCTCTTTTAGATGCGACAGATGTATTTTTTTTATACTTACCAGCCTGCTTCACAGGCACCATCCCTTTTTATTGGCACCTGATCAATAAGGGGGTCCTGCTCCACCACCATAACACTGCAATACTAAACAAAATCTTCCATAGACATCACGAAAACTAGACAAGCCTTTCCTGCCTTATGTTTCCCAACATTTCCTGGGACAAGTGTGTGTAGGTAGAAATCAACAAACATGTTTCCTGGCCCCAAACTTTACCCCCTCTTTCCAGTAAAGGATTGGCTTTCGGTATCACGCCTCCTCGCTTTTACCTTTTTACTTTATCCTGCGTAAACATTTTTTTCAGCATCTTAAACGTCTTGCCCATTAGCCCATCTATCCCCAACATCAGACCACTTATTATCATCTGACAGATCAGAATCAGACTCAACCAGCTACTGTTGCCTTCTTCTGCTTCTCTTTACATCGAGATGCGCTGCTCCTGTAATTCCAAACATTGTGCCAGTACCCCGTGTTCTAAACATTTTGGCAACCCCAAGGTGTCCCTCTCCCATGTTGAGATTATAAGGCCCCACTGGAATATTGCTGCCTTCATCGACCCTGGATCCCTGCGCAAGGATCCTGGCACTTGGCCCATCATGAGGATACCTGCCTTGCTTCCTTGATGCCATTTGCTCCAAACAATCCAGTACACCCCAAGTCCAGGTCCTTGTGCTGCATGATTTGTGGGGGCTCTATACGTGGCAATATCCTGGCACCTTCCATTGCTTTCCGCTTGAGTGATGTAAATATAAAAACATTCTGCCAGTATCCATTATCACCTATGCTTGCAGATTATGACTGTGTAATGAAACTCACTTAAGTCCTTGTCTATTGCATCCAGGCCTTGACACATCGCAAATGTTCTTGGCAGACCAGAGCTGTCTAAAATCCCCCTACACTCCCTCACCCAATTACCTTACACCTACGTTCAGTCCCAAACCGAGCCATGTGGCCAGCATTTTGGACAAAGATACCCCTAACTTACATTATGCCTATTCCTACCAACTATCCAAGGTTCCCCACTGCTACGCCTTTCTTGGCATTTTGCCCGCTCATTACTTTTTCAATGTACAGAGCTACTGGTGGATACTGTATATAGTAACTAATGATGGACATACCGCATATAGATGAAATATTACTTCAGAGAGTCCCCCTGGCAGCAGGCAGCCGATCTCAAGAAATTCTGGAACAAAAAGTATAAATTGTGAAGATATTATGACGTGCGCTTAGTATGGTTCATCATATCAACAAATATATGTTCAGCCTATTGAAAACATCAGGGAGATTGTTCCCACAGTCTTGTCATGTGTCTCTATAGGAACATTCTGGGTGACATCACATTATAGAATTTCTATAGGTTGTTATTTGCTATAATACTTACATATATACAGTGTATGTCCTAGCATGTCGGCTGTCACTGGTGCCACATATTCAGATGTTATAAATGTCTGTAAAATACATAATGGGTTTAATGCACATACATAAAATAACCCCATATCTATAATGAATAATAATATATTTACTTTCACACATTTCATTTTCTATCACAGGGCGAGTCCAATGCCCCTCTGCCACACAAATAACACCAGCAGTATAATGGCACATAATAGTTGGAGGACCCTGGTATAGATTTTGTATCAGTGACCAGGAGCTTATTGTTATTCTTCTATATAATCTTATCCTTAATGGAAAACTTCTAATTTGTCTTTTGTGGAGTCTTTTGGACTGGAGTAGAGAGAGTAGAAAATGGTAAATTGGATTTCTGGATTCCACAGACAAAATAATTATTAAAGGGGTTTTCTGACAGTTTCATAAACCTTAGTCTAAGCCGCATATGGCTAAAAATAACAAATTGTCCCTACTCATTTTTTAAATTCCCTGTGGCTCCTGCGCTGGTGGTTCTGTTGTCTTTAGTTGCTAGGCCACAGCGGTCATGTCCGTGTGGATGGCATGTCACGTGGCAGCTATTGTGTCACATCCAGGGCCGGCCTTAGGTTTATTGGTGACATGTGCAGTATCTGTGACGTCCTCCCCCTTATGATGCACCATGTAGTGTCCAAATAATTTAATCATACAGTGCCCAAATAACATCACCCAGTCAATAAACTAGGGATTGTATCTTTCTGTTTTTTTATATTATAGGTTTGGGCCCTAAATGCCGGATCGGCAGTGTAAGTTGAGGGTGCCCAGGCCATCTATGGTGGTAGTGCCCTCTTCAGTATTGACCAGTAATACACACTATGTGATCATTTAGAGATGCAGTTAATAAAATACACTGACCTTGGACTCTCCTACTGATTACATCCGACTGAATGTAGAACGTTATGTGATGTGAGGTGGAGGGCTCTGCTTAATCTTTGATCTGCCCTCCTGGGACGTGTGGTTATCATTAACTCTTATGAGGAATTAATTCTAGGAGAAAGAAAGACAATGTATTAGGACAAATCTCAATCAATGGCAACATTTCTATCTAGAACAGAGTCCAGTCCCCAACCAGTGTAAAATTACCAAAGGGGTAAATAGGATGACCGGCTGGGGTCCAGGGATTTGGGGTGGCCCACAGCTCTGGGGCTCCATACGCCCCTGAAATTGGACAAACAATAACGGCGCAGGGAGGAAGAGAAATGTCTGACACGGTTGGTCGTCTATTAGGTGAGTATAATTTTTTATTTTATAGGAGCAAAGGGGGCACTATTAATATGGGGGATAAAAGGACTGAGTCGGGGCTTAGAAAAGGGGGCTTCATTACTGTGGGGCCATACAAAAGGGGCATTCTGACCCAGGACATACAAAAAGTGTCATTCTAACTGTGGAGGGTATTGGTGGATACTGCATATAGTAACTAATAAGAGACGCACCTTGCATAGATGAAATATTGCTTCAGAGAGTCCCCCTGGCAGCAGGCAGCTGATCTTAAGGTGTTCTGGAAAAAACAATAATTGTGTAGTTTTATTTCTCCAGACAGACGTGTGCTCAGTATAGACCACCCAACAATGAAGGAAATGTATGGTGGCGCACAGACTGCAGTACTGGTAATGTAGACACCAGTGGCGTAACTACCGCGGTAGCAGCAGTAGCGGCTGCTACGGGGCCCGGGGCTTGAGGGGGCCCGTGCCGCCAGCCGACACGCCCTCCCAAATGCCCGGTGGCGCCTCTAGCAGCCGTTATGGCTGCTACAGGGGTAGCACCGCTACTGTAGGGCCCGCGCCGCCGAGCCTTACACAGGCACTCTCATGCCTGTAGGTGTCGCTAGCACCGGAGGGGGCCCCGGTGCTAGCGGCAGCCAAATACATGTATTAGCGCTGAATGGCCGGGCATGTTCCGTGCCTGACCATCCAGTGCCTTACAATGACACTGATTGGCTAGCGGCGCGATGACATCATCGCGCCGCTTCCATGCTTGGAAGGTGCTGATTGGCGGGGCAAGTCATTCTGCCCCGCCAATCAGCGTCAATCAGTGCCATACAGGGAACGCTCATTCAGCTCCTGCAGACATGCTCAGAAGAGAGCATGTCTGCATCGCCAGTGAACAGCGTGGGAACCGGAGAATGTGAGTATGTCAACTTTATATATTTTTTTCCTCATAAAAATGTGAATGGCATTATCTATAGTGGGGGGGTCTATCTACAGGGGGGGGTCGTCTTTATGTGGGCTATTATATATAGGGGGGTCTATATGTGGAGCAGTAGCTACAGGGGGGTCTATATGTGGGGGTGTGGGCCACTATCTACAGGGGGGTCTATATGTGGGGCAGTATATGTGAGACGCTATACAGGGGTGGGCTATATGTAGAGCACTATCTATAAGGGAGCATTTTTTAGGGTACTTTCTATAGGGGTGGGCTATGTGTGGGACACTATATACAACGGTGGGTTACCTGTGGGGCACTAGCAACAGGGTGGCTATATGTAGTGCACAGTCTACAGGGGTGGGCTATATGTGGGACAATATCTACAGAGGTGGGCTATACGTGGAGCACTAACTATAGGGGAAGCTATATGTAGGGCAGCACGGTGTCTCAGTGGTTAGCACTATTGCCTTGCAGCTCTGGAGTCCATATGTGGTCACTATCTACAGGGGGCACTATCCACAGGGGGCACTATCTACAGGGGGCACTATCTACAGGGGGCACGGTGTGTGTGTGTGTGTGTGTGTGTGTGTGTGTGACAGTTATATTTAGATGTTTTAACTTTGTTTACAGGTGCAGAAATGTTTTAAAAGTAAGAAGCTGAAGACATCTAAACGGAAAACTGCAGAAATGGGTCATGGCCGGGAGAAATCCATCATAGATGTCTGAACCGGAGGGAGAAGAAAAGAACTAGAATCTGAGACGTCACCGGTGAGTCACTTAATGTAAGTGTTTATTCTGCCTCTAATCAGTATTGTAGTTACTGTATGATCTGCAGCGAGATGATGGTGGTATGATTTTTTTTTGTGAAACCGCATCTCCCAGCATATCCTTATCATTGTTCCGGCCATGCTGGGAGCTGTAGTTTTACCTATACGCAGTGGCGTAACTACCGCTATAGCAGCCGTAGCGACATCTACGGGGCCTGCAGCATGAGGGGGCCTGTGCCACCCGCCGGCACGGCCCCTCCCATGGCCGCAGGCTCCGCTAGCAGCCGCTATCACTGCTACAGCGCGACGCCACTGAAGGGGTTGTTCCTACAAAAGACATGCATCCCCTATCCACAGGATAGGGGATACATGTGGGATTTTTGGGACGCCCAGCGATGAGGAGAACGGGGGACCGAAAGTCCCCCCTAAGTTCTCCATGACAAACCTCGGACTTCCGTAGTCTGTCTGCAGCTCCATGGAAATGACTTGTGCACCGGTCGTGCTTGTGCGCATGCGTGACCAGCGCTCCTTTCATTTTTATTGAACTGTGCAGACGCCGGAAGTCAGAGGTTAGTCATGGAGAACTTCGGGGGACTTTCGGTCCCCCGTTCTCCTTATCGCTGCCGGCGATCACACATGTATCCCCTATCCTGTGGATAGGGGATGCATGTCTTTTGTAGGACAAACTATAGGCCGTTTTTTTTTTTGGGGGGGGGGGTCTGTATGGCGTAATCTACAGGGGGGCTGTATGGCGTTATCTACAGAGGGGGCTGTATGGCGTTATCTACAGGGGGCTGTGTATGGTGCTATCTATAGGGGGGTGCTGTGTGGTGGAATCTATAGGGAGGCACTATCTAGAAGGGGGGGGTGGTTGTGTGATACCCAGCAGAGGGGGGGGGGCCCCAGTCAAAAGTTTGCTATGGGGCCCAGTCTTTCCTAGTTACGCCGCTGGTAGACACTCTGTGTGCGCTGTGTGCTCCCCCATAAGCCAAATGTGTATTAGGAAATTACATAAATAACAAGTCCCTTATATATTACTAATACCATAATATCTTCTTTATGGAGCATTTCTATAATAATAATAATATAAAGCTGCAGCAAAATTCCCAGCGTTTACTTTTGCTACATGTGGATGAGTTTTTGAGACTGTAACTATTCACCTGTAACACTTGTGAATTTTGCCGCGCAGCAAATCTGCAGCGTCTGAATTCAGCTTTATGGCGTAGAATATAGTACTGAAATACTGCAATCATACAGTGCCCAAATAACACTGCCAGACAAGTATTGTCTGCCACACTGTAATGTAATCCATTATCAAGGAATTGTATCTGCATCCTGAGCAGTGCCCTTTACTTTTTTTACATGAAGAGTGGGATTGAGTGTTCAAGCAATGGGTGCCCCAGACATCAAGACCAGTGGCGCCCCATTCATTAGTGACAGGTGATGCACCCAGTGTAACCGCACAGGTCGCACACCCCTAAGACAGGCCCTGGATGAACAACATTGGGGAATTTGTTCCCACAGTCTTGTCATGTGTCTCTATAGGAACATTCTGGATGACATCAGATTATAGAATTTCTATAGGTTGTCATTTGCTATAATACTTACATATATAAAGTGTATGTCCTAGCATGTCGGCTGTCACTGGTGCCACATATTCAGATGTCATAAATGTCTGTAAAATACATAATGGAATAAACATAAAATAACCCCATATCTAGAATGAATAATAATATATTTACTTTCACACCTTTCATTTTCTATCACAGGACGAGTCAGATATTGAAAACATTTTGTAATGTTAGTGTAAACCCAGGGAACATAACTATAGGGGTGAAGAGGTTGCAGTCACACCCAGGCCCAGGTGTCCATGACTGACATTAGGGGGGGGTCACAATGTGGGCAATTTACAAATGCCAATCCCCAATGCCCCCATCTCCTAGAGGAATCCCGATTTTCGCTGCTAGAAACGCGATGTCAGTGAGAGAAGCACCCAGGCGGAAAGGCAGCTGCTGAGTTGCCCGGCCGCTTCTAAAACACAAGCATTGGAAGGGAGCCAGCGCCCCGTTCCACCTGCTGGAGGGATGCGCCCTATGTAATGGCACAGGTCGCACACCCCTAAGGCCGGCCCTGGCTACTGCTGAGCCTTATTAGGATAATATACGGTAGCTTTTTAAGACTATTTAATTTAATTAAATTAGACATCATATTGAAAACGACTGAGAAGTCACATTCCACATTACTGACAGCTGCAATTCTCAGACAATGGTAAGGGTATGTTCACACACTTAACTAAAAAACATCTCTAAAATACAGAGCTCTTTTCAAGGGAAAACAGCCTCTGATTTTCAGCCATTTTTTAAACCACAAACATTTTTTGAGGCGTTTTTACCAACGTTCTTGGAGCTGTTTTTCTATTGAGACAATGAAAAACGGCTCCAAAAACGGCCGAAGGAGTGAAATGCACTTCTTTTTACAGGGTGTTTTTTATGCGCCGCTTTATCAAACGCCCACGTAAAATGCACCATCGGAAAAAAAAACAGTTTTTCCCATTGAAATCAATGGGCAGATGTTTGGAGGCGTCCAGCCTCCGTATTTTCGGCTGTTTTTCGGGGTGTTTACGGCCAGGAAAACGGCTGAAAATAGGCTGTGTGAACATACTCTGAGTTGTAACTTTAATGAGAAAATATGAAACATTGAAATCTGAATGTAAAATGTTCAGTTGTTACTTGCATTAATAGAAACATTTTACTGGAACTTGAACTGTTTGTCTAAAAAAAAAACAACCCCCGACAATCACCAGAAAAAAATCCTTCTACAGTTTTTTTTAAACGGCCACGTAAAAAACGCCTCATCGGAACAAACCCCCGTTTTTCCCATTGAAATCAAAGCGCAGATGTTTGGAGGCGTTCAGCCTCTGTAGTTTTAGATGTTTTTCGGGGCGTTTATGGCCATGAAAATAGGCCATGTGAACATACTCTGAGTTGTAACTTTAATGAGAAAATATGAAACCTTGAAATCTGAATGTAAAACGTTCAGTTGTTACTTGCATTAATAGAAACATTTTACTGGAACTTGAACTGTTTGTCTAAAAGAAAAAAACAACCCCCGACAATCACCAGAAAAAAATCCTTCTACAATCATATAGTTGTGGTGAGGTGTTGGTGTGGTTAGAAATTGCTGCAGTAATGTCCAGTGTGAATCTGGCCTTATATGAGAATTCTAGAGCGTATATATTTCATGTGTCCAGTAACATGTAGAATTAATGATAAAATGCTGCATCTTACCTGTCAATCACACAGTCAATCACAGTCCCGGTCCAGACGTCATTGGCAGAAATTGTAAAAAATATGTAATCCAGCTGCACATAGAACCTAACGGCTAGTACTGACTATGACATCATCAGTGACATCATAAGCGGCTGCAGTATCTGTTACATCATCTAATTATCTCCTACTGCCTGTGCATACACTGGATATAGGCGTTACATGGGACTGCTGTTTATAAACATGGAAGAAAGATACATGTGTGGTTATAGGGGCTACGACTAAGAACATGTAATGTATGAAACGTGTAATCTGTTACTAGATGGATTTTATACTGTAATACAGATGTAGCCATCTTTAACTTGACTCTTATTAATTGATACTTTCTTGATCCCGCAGCACTCCGTGTTTCAAGTGTGCGTGAGTAGGCTTCCACGCCAATGTGTAAAAAATGGGAACTCAGCACTCCAAGGTATTATGCAATAAGTGATATTTGATTTCACATATAGCGAAAAGTAGTAATCCAAAAATAATGGCGCCATTACCCAACAGCGACCGAGGTCACAAGCGCCGCATATCCGTGTCTAAAGAAGGTTGAATGTATAGACCGAAACGTTAAAAACCTATTTTTGGATTACTACTTTTCGCTATATGTGAAATAAAATATAATTTGTTGCAGCGTGATATCACACAACAAAAGCCATTGAAAAAGTCAAGATAAGGGATTGTTTATTTAATGCGTTAAAAGTCAAGGTAAAGACGGCAACATCTGAACTAATAAAGGATACATTTTATTGAATTTCGTTTTAGGCTACATTCACACAACAGTAAAAAACGTCCGCTTTCAGAACAATGATGTTCTATGGGTATATTCACACGGCCTTTTTTTAACCACCCGTGAATATTGGCCGTCAAAAAATAGAACATGTCCTATTTTTGGCCGCTTTCACGGCCAGACGGCCTCCATAGAAGTCAATGGATCAATTTTTAACGGCCGTCAATACATGTAACAGCCGTTAAAAACGGTTCTGTGATTTGGGGATTCAAGAGCCAAGGGAACTATTGGCTCCCTTGCTGGTAATCGGCGGCGCAATGACACATACTCATCGATGCAGCGCCGTCCTCTACAGGTGTGGTCTCTAGTCTCATGGGTTCTGCGAAGGTGACGAGATGACGTCCTCGCGTCGCCATCGCAGAACCAGTGAGACTAGAGATCACTCGTGACGTAGACGGTCATGCATCGGTGAGTATGTAGGGAATTCAGGCGGACAAAAATTACGGATATTGTTGCGCTCACTACTATGGTAGCATGGCGCTAGTACAGGGGACATTGTTGTCTACTGTAGCAAATTTTTCGGCACGGTCCTGAATTTACAGAGAGAGTCCCGGAAGAGGTGTCTGTGTCATCATCTACAGGGGGGCTGTGTGCCATCGTCTACAGGGGGCTGTGTGCCATCGTCTACAAGGGGGCTGTGTGCCATCATCTACATGGGGCGGTGTGCCATCATCTACAGGGGGGCTGTGTGCCATCATCTACAGGGGGCTGTGTGCGGTCATCTACAGGGGGGCTGTGTGACATCATCTACAGGGGGGCTGTGTGACATAATCTACAGGGAGGCTGTGAGCCATCATCTACAGGGGGTCTGTGTGCCATCATCTACATGGGGTCTGTGTGCCATTATCTACAGGGTGTCTGTGTGCCATCATCTACAGGGGGTCCGTGTGCCATCATCTACAGCGGGGCTGTGAAACAATCATGACAACGACCTTTGTTTGGGTGTTTTCAGGGTGTTGGGACAAAAGAAGCCAGACAAATGAAATTCATCAGTTTTTTTAACGGCCATGAAAAACGGATGCAAAATGGATGTCAAACGGCCATTAAAAACGGACAGACGGACTGGAAGTGTATAAAAATTTGCAGACACAATGATGCAAAACGGCCATGAAAAACTGACAGTTGATCAGTTTTTAATGGCCATTTTTTTTCACTGTCGTGTGAATGTAGCCTAAGTTCTGGATCGTCTCCATTTTAATGGATAAAGTAACCGGACAATTATCCACCCACCGAGAGTTTATTGGACACATGGACGGCCTGGTGAGCAGATGAACTTCTTGTTTCTTTGTTTGGAGTCATGTACAGATATAGCAATCCTTATCCTGACTCTGATAACTTGCTGCAGCGTGATAATTTATCACTTAAGTCACTGAAAACCATTGAAAAAGTGAAATTAAAGTTTCTTGACACTGTGTATTCAATGTATTTAACCCCTTCGAGCTCAGCAACGTAATATTCCGTCGCGCTGACCGCCCCATTTGCGCTCAGCGACGGAATATTATGTCGCAGGGAAAATGCATCGCCATTTTCCACCGGCGCGTGCACGATCTGTGACAGCTGCTGTTTCCGACAGCAGGCTATCACAGCTCAATACGCCGGTACCTATTGCGATGGTCCCGCCTCCACAATCGCCACTATTGGTCAGTCAGTGAGTAACTGTCCAATAGTGGCGATCGGTCTCTTCACTTCCTCTCCCTGACATCACATCCTGCCGCACCCACCCTGAGATGGAGATAGCGAGGCGTTCAGAGCGGTTGTGAGTAGAGGGAGAGAAGAAAAAGAGTGAAAAAATGTGAAAAAAAGACAACTTTTTTCTGCTTCCCACCTCCCCAATCCACTACCCAGTCCTTTACCCTTCCTCCTTGTGTTCCCCCCACATTTTTGGTCAGTGATCTCCTATCACTGACCACTTCTTAGTCTTCAGGACCAATTTCTTGGTCCCTGGGGATTATTTTTTTCTTTATAAAACATATAAAATAAAAAAATATATAAAAAAAAAAAAAAAGAAAAAAAACTTGTTCATTTAGACAATTTATCTAGTTAGTTTAGTATTAGTGTTAGTTAGTGTCAGGGAACCGTCAAAAAGCATAGTTAGGTATAGCGTCAGGAATCCATCACCATAGTTAATCTAGCGTTAGGGGTCCATCACAGTAGTTAGGTTTAGCGTCAGGGAAGCTCGGAATAATCTAGATAGGTTTAGTGTCAGGCACCCGTCACCGTAGTTAGGTTTAGTGTTAGGGAAGCTCAGAATAATCTAGTTAGGTTTAGTGTCAGAGAATAGTCGCCGTAGTTAGATTTAGTCTCAGGGAAGTTCAAATAAAATCTAGTTAGGTTTAGTGTTAGGAACCCTCGCCCTTGTTAGGTTTAGTCTCAGGGAAGCCCACTCGTTCTATAAAAACACCAATTTTTTGAGCTGGTTTAGGTAGCAGCCTATTGCTCCTAGTTAGGAAAGCAATCAAACATGTCCCAACGGACATTTAGTGCCGAAGAGGCATATTCATTTCTTGCCTCCGACACAGAGTCGTCGGATGGTGAGACTCTGTTTTATTTATCCACCTCCTCATCCAGTGATGAAGAAGAGGAACCTCCTAGGAGATGCCCCTTGACCACCAGTGCAGTTGAAGCCCCCGAGCGAAATGACCCCGCCGCAGTTCAAGCCCCCATTTGGACCCCCACACCAGACATTTATGAGCCCAAAATCCCAGAGTTAAAATTTAATACGGCAGGGCTCAGTGAAATGGGCTTTTTCAAGTTCTTCTTCACTGATGACTTTATAGATCTTATGGTCTCCCAGACAAATTTATATGTCCAACAGTATATTACTAAGAACCCTACATCATTTTATGCCCAATCCTACAGGTGGACCCCTGTAGATGTAGCAGAGTTGGGCAAGTTCTGGGGACTTCACTTGAACATGGGGCTTCTGAAAAAGCCATCCATTAGGACCTACTGGAGCATGGACATCTTATACCATACCCCCAATGTACCGTATGGCCATGTCCAGGATGCATTATGAGGCAATATTTCGCTTCTTAAATTATAAGGATAATGAGCAGTGCCCACCCCGAGATGACCCCAGTTTTGACCGTTTGTACAAACTGAGACCCCTATTAGACCATTTCAGTGCTCGGTTTGCCCAAGCATACACCCCCGAGAAGTGTATTTCTATTGATGAGTCCCTGGTACATTTTAAAGGGAGGCTTCAATTCCGCCAGTACCTGCCGAGTAAGAGGGCAAGGTATGGCGTAAAGATGTATAAGCTGTGCGAGAGTGCATCAGGGTATACCTACAAATTTAGGATGTATGAAGGGAAGGACAGCAGTATTCAGCCCCCAGAATGCCCCCCCTTACTGGGAATTAATACAAAAATTGTGTGGGATTTGGTGCACCCACTGCTGGACCAGGGTTACCACCTCTACTTGGATAATTTTTATACCAGCGTCCCACTCTTCAAGTGCCTGCGGCATGCGGCACTGTTAGAAAAAATCTGAGAGGCCTCCCTAAGATTCTGCTTGGGCAAACACTCAGAAGGGGTGAGAGCAGGGCACAATCTAGCAGCAACATATTGTGTGTCAAGTACAAGGACAAGAGAGATGTCCTTGTATTAACAACAATACATGGCCACACCAGTACCCATGTACCTGTACGAGGTACCAGTATAGAGACCCCCAAACCAGACTGCATCCTGGACTACAATAGGTACATGGGAGGGGTTGACTTGTCAGATAAAGTCCTGAAGCCCTACAACGCCATGCGGAAATCGAGGGTGTGGTATAAGAAGCTGGCCGTGCACATCATACAGATGGCATTGTACAATGCGTATGTGCTACGTCGATGTGCAGGCCAGAGGGGAACTTTCCTGGAATTTCAAGAGGTGATTATCAAGAACCTAATCTTTAGGACCAAGAATAGGGAGCATCCAGTACTTCCGGAAGCGAGGCCACACGCATCGTACCAGGGCAACACTTTCCAGGAGAAGTTCCCCAAACTGGCAAGAAGGGAAAAAGTCAAAAGAGGTGCAGAGTCTGCTCAAAGAGGGGGATAAGGAGGTAAACAATATACGAATGCGACACGTGTCCCGAAAAACTAGGGCTCTGTATGAAAGATTGTTTTCGAATTTATCATACATCCCTTAATTTTTAATTTACCCTGA
The DNA here is from genome assembly GCF_050947455.1 of Rhinoderma darwinii. NCBI lineage: Eukaryota > Metazoa > Chordata > Amphibia > Anura > Rhinodermatidae > Rhinoderma > Rhinoderma darwinii. The sequence goes on from NC_134688.1 coordinate 32,720,466, forward strand.
TACACTCCGCACAGCTTATGCCCCTCATCTTTCCCTTCTGAGCCCTGCGGTGTGCCCAGGCAGCTAATAACAGCCACTGTAAAGGATCTGCCAGGCACAGCGGGGTTAACGCCTATAGGTAATCAGTCGACACCTGAGTCTATGTCTCTGAGACTGACTCCAGCTTCCACCACTCAGGCTGGCAGGCTTAGGAGTGGGATAGCCTATCGCAGCCTGGCCAGACTCAGCTAGCTCCCGCCCTCTGTCTATTTATACCTGCCTTTCCTGTTCCTCCAGTGCTTGTGATTTTTCTCGTGTGGTTTCCTGGCCCAGCTACAGCTCCTGACTACTTGATCCTGCTCCATACTGACCCTGGCTTACTGACTACTCTTCTGCTCTGCGTTTGGTACCTCGTACACTCCTGGTTTGACTCGGCTCGTTCACCTCTCTTGTTGCTCACGGTGTTGCCGTGGGCAACTGCCCCATTTCCCTTAGCTTTGTGTACCCTTGTCTGTTTGTCTCGTGCACTTAATGAGCGTAGGGACCGCCGCCCAGTTGTACCCCGTCGCCTAGGACGGGTCGTTGCAAGTAGGCAGGGACAGAGTGGCGGGTAGATTAGGGCTCACTTGTCCGTTTCCCTACCCCTATCATTACAGCCACATGTAGGGTATTGCCGTACCCGGGAGAACCCACATTACATCTTATGGTGTGTATATCTCCAGTGGCACATGCTGGGCACACTATATCGGGCACGGACATGCCATATATATATAGAAAATTGCAAATCTCACTCTGCCCCATCTGCTGCTGCGCATTATCTTTTACACAGTACCTGTGGGGTCAAAAGGCTCACTACACCTCTAGATGAATGTCTTAAGGGGTGTAGTTTTTAAAATGGGGTCACTTCTCAGGGGTTTCAACTGTACTGGTACCTCAGGGGCTTCTGCATACATGACTTAACACCAGAAAAACTCCAGTAGGCCAAATGGTGGTCCTTTCCTTCTGAGCCCTCCCATGGGCCCAAACGGCAGTTTATCACCACAAATGGGGTATTGCCGCACCAAGGACAAATTGGGCAACAAAATGGGGTATTTTGTTTCCTGTGAAAATAAGAAATTTTTATAAAAAATGACATCTTATTGTTCTACACACAGGTATCCAGGCTACCAGGACTACTATTATGGGTAAGGCTATCTGAGTTATTAATGTTGGGAGTATTTTACTCTAGAAAACACCCTTTGGACACTTCTGTCCTTAACAAAACAGCTCACACTCAAACAACTAACGTTATATACGATAGCATATTGCCCTATTCATATGTCCTCAATATAAGGACTTTAAACACACCATACACTTGGTTTTCCTACTTACCTTTGTTCATATCATATAGAGTCTCTCCACTCATGTACCTTTTTAACATGTATGTTTTTATATGTATTTAATAAAATTTGTTATTCTTTTCATATATACTTGGCTCTATACTCTGTTTCTTGTGTGTGTATAGGGTTTAAGTAGAGTATAACAGAGAGAGTTCCCAGCATTATCATTCCCTTACCCCCCTACAACATTACAAATTATATTCACTTGGGACTGGTGGTGTTTTATTAAATTTCTTTTGATTCTCTTGATTTTTTTTGCTGTTTTTGACATTCCACTATGTTCTGCATAAAGCTTAGTGTCAGCTGTACTGTGACTTCTTTATCATAACGGAGCCATACCAGGCCCTTATACACCCTATATGCTTCCCCAATAGAATCCATAAAACATAAAAGGGCCGAGCAGTGCTCCGGGGGCGTTTCTGACCTGGCTGTGTCCATTTGTAAGTATGGCCTTTTTCGGTGTTTTTGTATATGTCCCCTTGTTTTTATCGGTTCTGTTTGTGCATCAGGAACGTTCTGTTCCAGTTTAGGAGTTAGGGACTCGCAAGTCTGGGGATATTTGTCGTGGATTGCGAGCTTGCTTCCTTTTGGCCAAAATGATTACCAATACCCCAGGTATTTTTCATTATTATGTATATTCGCTTCTCTTGGACACAGCCGGGTCTTTGATGCTGGGAGAGCATGGTGTGTTGTTGTTTGGCATAGCAAGCAGGGTAGCCCGCTCTATGAATTATCAAGGCGTCACAAATAGGCTTCTACCTGGCTATACACGTTGTGCCTCATGACGTACACACTATCCATCCCTCCATGTTTCACTCACTTGCACCCCATTATCCATTTATTTCTATTGAGGCACTTCACTCATTACTGCTCCCTATATTTCACTTATAGTATTACACTTGCACACACACTATTCATTCATTATTTCTTACTACACATCCCATGCACCACACACCACTCCCCTCAAGACTAGTGGGAGTGGCTATTATTATTTAAAGCACCTGCTCACCCTTTCATCAGCGTTTCTGACCTGGCTGTGTCCATTTGTAAGTATGACTTTTTTCGGTGTTTTTGTATATGTCCCCTTGTTTTTATCGGTTCTGTTTGTGCATCAGGAACGTTCTGTTCCAGTTTAGGAGTTAGGGACTCGCAAGTCTGGGGATCCTTGTCGTGGATTGCGAGCTTGCGTCCTTTTGGCCAAAATGATTACCAATACCCCAGGTATTTTTCATTATTATGTATATTCGCTTCTCTTGGACACAGCCGGGTCTTTGATGCTGGGAGAGCATGGTGTGTTGTTGTTTGGCATAGCAAGCAGGGTAGCCCGCTCTATGAATTATCAAGGCGTCACAAATAGGCTTCTACCTGGCTATACACGTTGTGCCTCATGACGTACACACTATCCCTCCATGTTTGACTCACTTGCACCCCATTATCCATTTATTTCTATTGAGGCACTTCACTCATTACTGCCCCCTATATTTCACTTATAGTATTACACTTGCACACACACTATTCATTCATTATTTCTTACTACACATCCCATGCACCACACACCACTCCCCTCAAGACTAGTGGGAGTGGCTATTATTATTTAAAGCACCTGCTCACCCTTTCATCAGCGTTTCTGACCTGGCTGTGTCCATTTGTAAGTATGGCCTTTTTCGGTGTTTTTGTATATGTCCCCTTGTTTTTATCGGTTCTGTCAAGAAGGGAAAATGTCAAAAGAGGTGCAGAGTCTGCTCAAAGAGGGGGATAAGGAGGTAAACAATATACGAATGCGACACGTGTCCCGAAAAACCAGGGCTCTGTATGAAAGATTGTTTTCGAATTTATCATACATCGCTTAATTTTTAATTTACCCTGATACACTCCGCACACCTTATGCCCCTCATCTTTCCCTTCTGAGCCCTGCCGTGTGCCCAGGCAGCTAATAACAGCCACATGTAGGGTATTGCCGTACCCGGGAGAACCCACATTACATCTTATGGTGTGTATATCTCCAGTGGCACATGCTGGGCACACTATATCGGGCACGGACATGCCATATATATATAGGAAATTGCAAATCTCACTCTGCCCCATCTGCTGCTGCGCATTATCTTTTACACAGTACCTGTGGGGTCAAAAGGCTCACTACACCTCTAGATGAATGTCTTAAGGGGTGTAGTTTTTAAAATGGGGTCACTTCTCAGGGGTTTCAACTGTACTGGTACCTCAGGGGCTTCTGCATACATGACTTAGCACCAGAAAAACTCCAGTAGGCCAAATGGTGGTCCTTTCCTTCTGAGCCCTCCCATGGGCCCAAACGGCAGTTTATCACCACAAATGGGGTATTGCCGCACCAAGGACAAATTGGGCAACAAAATGTGGTATTTTGTTTCCTGTGAAAATAAGAAATTTTGATAAAAAATGACATCTTATTGTTCTACACACAGGTATCCAGGCTACCAGGACTACTATTATGGGTAAGGCTATCTGAGTTATTAATGTTGGGAGTATTTTACTCTAGAAAACACCCTTTGGACACTTCTGTCCTTAACAAAACAGCTCACACTCAAACAACTAACGTTATATACGATAGCACACTGCCCTATTCATATGTCCTTAATATAAGGACTTTAAACACACCATACACTTGGTTTTCCTACTTACCTGTGTTCATATCATATAGAGTCTCTCCACTCATGTACCTTTTTAACATGTATGTTTTTATATGTATTTAATAAAATTTGTTATTCTTTTCATATATACTTGGCTCTATACTCTGTTTCTTGTGTGTGTATAGGGTTTAAGTAGAGTATAACAGAGAGAGTTCCCAGCATTATCATTCCCTTACCCCCCTACAACATTACGAATTATATTCACTTGGGACTGGTGTTGTTTTATTAAATTTCTTGTGATTCTCTTGATTTTTTTTGCTGTTTTTGACATTCCACTATGTTCTGCATAAAGCTTAGTGTCAGCTGTACTGTGACTACTTTATCATAACGGAGCCATACCAGGCCCTTATACACCCTATATGCTTCCCCAATAGAATCCATAAAACATAAAAGGGCCGAGCAGTGCTCCGGGGTCTTTTGGCAAATCACTCTAGCTAGAATCGCAAATGAAACCGTTCACCATATTAACCAATTGGTAAACATTTGCGGAATCAGGAGATAACGCCTTTTCTCCTCCTCCTTCTTTTATGCTCTAGCCCCTCTTCCCCTGATCCAGATAGAACTTCTCCAAGGGGAGGAGGGAGAACATCTCCACATACTCATCCTTCCCTATTTGTTTCCTGACCTCCTGCTTAAGATGGGCACCGATCCCTCGAAGCAGACATACACAGCCAAGTTATCCCTGTTTACCTAATTAGGTGTCTCAGTCTGGACTGAGACCGCAACCGCCTCATAACTCACCGGAAGAGGGTTAACAAGTGAAAATGTGGAAAGCCGCCCACCTACCCAGACTTTACAGGACCGCCCACGCGAAAACCTGGGATGGACCCGCACCCTTCACCAGGGAACCGCCCACCATGTTCAGCAGGCACACCACTGAGTCCCTCAGGCATCTGCACACGCCTCCTGCTGTGTTACCCCACAGCCCCTAGCGGCAGGGGGCAAACCTGACCTAAACAATAATGGCACCAAGCACCAATAGTGATGCTTTTGAAAAGTATCAAAAAACTTTATTAAATATAGAGGACAAATGAATAAAAAGTGTCACACAATAGATATAGCAACATCTCCAGAGTGAAATACACAGGGTGAACACATGCCCATAACAATACGGATACATCTTATTTATAAAGTGTATAGTGCTAAGCAATATATATGAAATAAGGATATATATACCATATATAATATAAATTGTCTTTACACTACTGCAGGATGGACAAGGACATGGACAAGAAGCTAAATACAAGTAGTGATGGTCCTAGGATAGGTGCCAGGGGCGTAACTAGGAAAGACTGGGCCCCATAGCAAACTTTTGACTGGGGCCCCCCTCCCCTGGGTGTCACACAACCCCCCCCTTGTAGTTAGTGCCTTTTTTACAGCCCCCCCTCTGTAGATAACGCTATACAGCCCCCCCTCTGTAGATACCGCCATACATCCCCCTGTAGAGAACGCCATACAGCCCCCTGTAGATAACGCCATACAGCCCCCCCTGCAGAGAACGCCATACAGCCCCCCCCCCTGTAGAGAACACCATACAGCCCCCCCTGTAGGGAACGCCATACAGCCCCCCCCCTGTAGAGAACGGCATACAGCTCCCCCCCTGTAGGGAACGCCATACAGCTCCCCCCCTGTAGGGAACGCCATACAGCCACCCCCCCTGTAGGGAACGCCATACAGCCACCCCCCCTGTAGGGAACGCCATACAGCCACCCCCCCCCTGTAGGGAACGCCATACAGCCACCCCCCCCCTGTAGGGAACGCCATACAGCCACCCCCCCCTGTAGGGAACGCCATACAGCCACCCCCCCCTGTAGGGAACGCCATACAGCGTCCCCCCTCCCAAAAAAATGCGACCTACAGTGTGTCCTACAAAATACATGTATCCCCTCTCCACAGGATCTCCACAGGATAGGGGATACATGAGTGATCGCTGGCAGCGATAGGGAGAACGGGGGACTGAAAGTCCCCCTGAACTTCTCCATGACTAACCTCTGACTTCCGGCGTCTGCGCAGCTCAATAAAAATGAAAGGAGCGCTGGTCATGCATGCGCACAAGCGCGACCGGCGCTCCATTCATTTCTACGTAGCTGCCGACACAGACCCCGGAAGTCCGAGGTTTATGATGGAGAACTTCAGGGGACTTTCAGTCCCCCGTTCTCCCTATCAATGCCAGCGATCACACATGTATCCCCTATCCTGTGGAGATCCTGTGGAGATCCTGTGAAGAGGGGATACATGTCCTGTGGAGAGGGGGATACATGTCTTTTGCTCTATTTTGCGCCTTCAGGACCAGACACCGTTTAGCCATTTTTAGCACGTGTTCGTTAAATGGCTATAACTTTTTTATTTGTTGGGCTAACGACGTGAGCACCGCATCTGAGAGGTTAAACGGGTGAGATCGATACTAATATCGATCTCACCCGGCAGAGCAGGGACGCTCCCAGCCCTCAGCTGCCTCTAGCAGCTGAGAGCAGGGAGATTTGACAGCTCCCTGCTCTGTAAACTTATTCCGATGCCGCGACATAAAAAGTCTATGGCATCGGAATAAGGCCCGTTAGTGACCGACGTAGAAACACGATTATTTTTATTTTATTTTTTTTTTTTTTTTTTATTTATTTATTTATTTTTTTCTCTTTCTCCTAAATGTTTTTATTTATATTGTCGATTAATGAAAGGATATTTGAAATACATGTTGTATCTATTGTAAGATGTGAATATGTTTGAGAAAAAAAAAAGTAACCTGCTTTCTTTTTTTGTTGTTTATGTTATGTTGAAAAATAATAATAAAGAAATAAATTTAAAAAAAAAAGAAACACGATGGGCCGGTCACTAACGGGTTAAAGGGGTTAAAGGGGTTCTCTGGAAAAAACTTTATGGTCTCATGTTTACTTGATAAAGTGGTTCTGTTTCCACTAAACGCGTTGTACCTCAAGAGACCCTCTATCCCTCTTTTTTATGTATGTTTTATTATGATCTATTGTTTTAGACAATTAATTATATATATATTTTTTCTCAAAAAAGTATTGCGCCTGGATGGTGTCTCTTTTTTACAGTAGATCCCACCTGGTTCCCACTGTTTTTATCTACCTGCTCTTACTGAAGATGTCCTCAAAACTGGCTTAATGAGATGGTAGATCGGAGAGTGACTGAGGCAGTGGAGGCAAAACAGGGCGGACCTGTTGCAGGCAGCGGCTAAGGCATCTTGGCCCCCATTGGAGGACCTCTCCAGAACTCCAGTGAAGGACCTGGGCGTGTAGACGAAGCCAAGGCAGACCCAGCAGAACCGGGTTGATGGCTTTAGGCAGGACGAGGAAGTTGATCTGTTCTGAGTGAAGGACTCCGATTTGTAACGTAAGTGGTTTCATGATAGCCACAATAGGATCGGGCAATAATAGTCCATTTACAGAAGCAACAGCAAGGGATCTCTCTAGAAGAACTGTGGGTAGATGTAGTCGGTCTACTAAATCCTGCTGGATGAAATCTGCAGCTGCCCTGGAGTCAAAATAGGCAGAGGAGAAGTGTGATGTCTCTCCCGAGATGATGGTCACAGGAATAGATAGTTTGGAAGAGGTTTTGATGTTTGGCATCATCCCACCTAGAGTTGCCTCTCTAGGAGCTGGAGTTTCCCGGCTTTTGTGGACATTGGCGCACGAAAGGGCCTTTAAGGCCGCAATACAAACACAGACCTGAAGAGCGTCAGCGCTGTTTCTCCTGCTCGGACAACTTGACTCTGTCTACCTGCATTGGTTCCTCAGGTAGAGCAACAAGAGGGGGCAGTAGTGGTCTCTGGAACGAGGGTGCTAATCTGTGAAAATGTCTCTCCACCGAACCTTCTCATCGCGTTCCTGGATCCTCATGTTGACCCGGGTAGCCAACAGGATATGGGCATCCAAGGTAGGTGGGAGGTCGCGGGCTGCCAGCTCGTCCATGGTGTGTGAGGACAGTCCATGCCATAGGTCGCCACCAATGCTTCATTGTTCCATGCCAACTCTGCTGCCAGGGTACGGAAGGAGATGGCATACTCTCCTGCTGTGGACCCCCTTGCTTGAGGGTTAGCAGAGTGGCTGCTGCTAAGGATGTTCGACCCGGCTTCTTGAACACGTCACAAAAAGTCTGTAAGAACAGGGCTAAGTCCGAAAATTTGGGCCCCTGTCATTCCAGGATGGGGTTCGCCCATGCGAGGGACTTGCCAGCGAGGAGGGAAATAATGAACGCTACCTTGGCCTCATCAGAGGAGAAATGGTGAGCACGCAGTCATAGCGAGGAAAAAGAGGCAGTGCAACTGTGGATCCGGAAAACAGACAGTAGGAGTATTAGGCAGTGGAACGGCAGCAGTCTCTGGGGAAGGAACAGGGAGTTGATCCAGTCGGGCGATGATGGAGTTTACAGCCACGAGGAGGTCCACCCCTTAGTAATTGCTGATGTGCATATAGGTCACGCATATCCGTCTGTATGACCTGAACTGTGGTCTTAGGCTGGCCAGCGGGTTCCATGGCCTGAGCGTACTGTCACAATCTAGGGAACATATGTAGCTGACTTTATCTTGACTAATAACGCATTAAATACACAGTGGAAAGATCCCTTATCTTGACCTTTTCAATGACTTCTCAATGGTTATTTTTGTGTGATATCACGCTGCAACAAGTTATCAGAGTCAAGTTAAAGATGGCTACATCCGTATGTGGACCCACTAGGCCGTGGGCTCCAGCTCAGATAGGGCTAGGTGTGGCAGGTTGCGCCAGATGAAGCGGATGGCACCAGGAATGGTAGATGACACACAGACGTGGCATATCCAGCCGGCGGTACCACACGACTCTGATAAAAGGCAGACACAGTTAGGAAACAGCAAGGGATACAGGAAATAGAATGCAGGGAACGGGAACTCTGGGAACAAGCAGGAAAATACTAAGGGACCCTTTGCAATACAAACATGGGAAAAGTACAAACAACGCTCAAGCAAGGAGTGGAAGGGCAGAGACCTTTTTATAATCCAGGGTGCACTGGGGTAGGATAGAAAACTTTTAGGAAGTGCGCACGCTGGCCCTTTAAGGCACTCCTCGCACACTCCAGGAAGGGAAGGCCGCGCCAGCCGTGGTCTCTGGGGAGGTGGCCAGGAAGTTACGGTCGCGGCCGTTCATCACAGGGTGAGCGACAGAGGTCCGCAGTCATAACACTGAGATTTTTTTTGGTGTTGTATATATGAACTGTCAAAAGAATAGTAAGGATGCACTCCTAATCGTTGGTGCTAATGTAGGTCCGGGTTGTACCCCACTAGTAGAGATAAAAAACCTATAAAGCACTCCAAGGACAAAAGGTGGATTCCCAAGAGGAATTATTTATTTATTATTCATTCCACAGGGTTCAGTATATATAGAACAAAACAAGATATAAATGCAAGCGATCAGTATTTAGACGTTTTGGCCCAACCTAGGCCTTTCTCACATTCGCTGCAAAATAGAAACAAATATACACAATAATATATAACAATTCTTTTTGAAATGCGAAAAATAAATAATGATACATATACAAATTCAAACATTCAAATACAAAGAAATATAAATAAAAACATATACAAGGATAATTGAATGCTATACATGGTATTCTGTGTAAGCAGTAAGGTATAAACCATATTGTCTGACTGTTCATAAAGATAATCAAATATGCTAGAGAGTCATCTCCTATAATAAAATAGAATATAGTATACAGAGATGCACAAAGGGAATAGAACCTCTGAAATATATAAACGCTGTTTCTCTAGGAAGTGATGCGTAAACATATATATAAGATATATAGTGGGAGAGGTATTATAAAAATACCTCTCTAGACCATACCATAAAATACCGGTTTTAGAAATCAATGGTGCATAATGATATAGATAGATACAGGGAAGGAGAAGGAGAGGACCGATAGGTAGAGAAATAAAAAAAAATAAACAAATATATGAAGGAATAAACTGCTGTCCGAATAGAGTAGTGTCATACCTGCATAAGCTCAAGAGGGATATATGGGGTATATTGGCGTCTGCCTGACGCTCACAAGTGTGGGAGATCTCACACGAGCGTCTGTCATTTAAAGCGCCCATTGCAAAACCGGAAATCCGGTGTTTGGCACGCAAATCAGTGTCGACGCATGCGCAGTATGGGGAATGAAGTCCCCTAGTGGAACGCAAGCTGTCCTAGTAGTTATGACGCCCCATGAAGCCAGCATATGATGCGGTGTAGAGTCAAGACGTCCAGGGTGAATGTTTAAAGTCGGTTGTGACCCGATGTAGTGGTCATACTAATGAATGAGTGTGTATATATCTGAAACATTTAAAGGTTAATGTATAATGCAGAATGTAAACAAATGAATACTTCAAAGGGAATTGGCTGAAGATAGAATTAGCGTAATGCAAAGAAATGTACGAATCAAAGATCTAAATTAAAGATATATATGTTATAGAGCATTTAACTATGGCATATATGTGTTATGTTGCAAATGAGAACAGATATGATATAAAGAAACATGAAAATAGATAGTGTCAGAAAACGGGTAAAACTATATTATAAGGAACGGAAAAAAGGAGAAAGACAAAGTGGGTGAAGCCGGTTTTATGGTACCTGTATCTGGTCGTCAGCTCATTCTAGCGTGCCTGAGAAAGAAACAAACATATGGTATTAATAACATGGATCATAGTGGTCGACAAAAAACATAGTAATGGTATCAACATAATAAATCAAACTCTCTGTTCAAGCCTTTAGGTGTCAAGGTATCTAATGTATGAATCCAATAGGACTCCCGTTGTTTTAGTAAGTGTATGTGGTTGCCACCCCTCCTAGGTCGTAAGACCTGTTCAATAATTTGAAATCTCAACTGAGAAATATTGTGGTTGGACTTGATAAAGTGATCAGGGAGTGGTAGCCACGTTTTCTTGCATCTGATTGTGGATTTGTGGCTTGAAATCCTGTCTCTAATATGTTGGGTTGTTTCGCCCACATAAGTCAAACCACAAGGACATTTAATCAAGTATACAACGAAATTCGAGTCGCATGTGAAGAAACCTTTAGCCGGGAAGATTTTGTTGGTGTGGGGATGTTGAATTGTGTCACCTCTAATAATGTTGGAACAGCACGAACAGTGCAGACATGGAAAAGTGCCATTATGTTTAGTCTGTAGGAAAGTTTGACGCGGTACTTTAGAAAAGCTGCCAATATCAGCTCTAATAACACGGTCGCGAACATTAGGATTCCTCTTTGAGCACATCATCACTGGATTTCTGAATTCCTCGATCTCCGGGTAGGCGGTATGTAATACCGACCAATGCCTACGTACGCTCTGTAATAATTTTGGTATTAAGGGATGGTACGTCAGTATCAGTGGTAGCCTAGCTTGTTTTGGACCTCTGGCCTTAATCTCTGAATTTATCCCTATGGACCGATCGAAGTTACGCACAGATAACACTATTTAATAACACTATTAAAGATTTCACCAAAGAAGTAGAATCCAGGAAGAGGGAAAAATTCTAGAGAGACGCCAACGACTACTTGAATAATCAGGTATACAGATGCCAAGAATCGTCCAGCTACTGGAGATCTCGCAGAGGATACGCCCCTGGCAACAGGTCCACATCTGGAAGCGATACATCTGCGGAAAGACCTAGTTATCGTCCACAACGTTTTTTAGGGAATCGAAGGGGCAGAGGGGCCCCACCAGAAGGTCGAGGAACAGAAGGGAGAAATCGGGAAGCAGGGATACAGACGCGATCCCAGGTAAGAACAATGACCTGGTCATCAATATCTCCTCCTTCACTTTGAGTCCAGCGGAACTGTCAGTCTTACAGAAAGGCTTGTCCTTCTGTCCAACTGCCCGCTGTAATACGTTCATCCTTGAACAGGAACTGAATAGATTTTACAGATCTTTGAGACTTAAGACCCATTTTGGTGTTTCTGTTGAGGCTACTGGCCCACCTATCTCTACTGTAACCCAGACACCATTGTCAATCGAACCACTAGGTTTATTCAACCTCAGTAATTATTCTCCCCCTAGATCATATCATGCCACAGAGGCAGTAATTGAGCTAATTAAGAAGGATACACAAGCACTGTTGACCAGATATAGGATGGGTCTTTATCCACATAAAAATAATTTGACTAAACTAGAGTCTACTGCCCTTCTAGCTTTGAGTAACAACAGGGATATAATTATCAAGCCGGCGGATAAGGGTGGAGCCATAGTGGTGTGGGATAAAAAAGATTACATTCTCGAGGTAGAGAGACAGTTAGCTGACACCAGGACATACAATAAGATCGATGGTGATCCTACCTCTAGCATTCGCATCAATATTGCCACTATCTTGGAAAATTATAAAGACCGAGGGACGATTGATGACAAAACCTTTAAATTTTTACAGAATCCCCATCCAATTACCCCAATATTCTATATTCTACCTAAGATTCATAAATCTTTACAACATCCACCTGGTAGACCTATAGTTGCCTCAACGGATTCCATTCTTTCCCCTCTCTCAATCTTTTTAGAAAAGATCCTCACTTCATGGGACGCACCAGAATCTCAACGAGGATTCAATTGACTCCTTTTCCCATTTTTTGAGAAAATCAGGTGATCTAATTCTCGCTGCAGGAGTCAATTTTAATACCCCGATCGATGTTTTCGTGAAAGTAGTGGAGGACCAACTCAGATTACTCGATCATTCCAGGCCTTCTGGTTTCAATACAACACAAGATGAAATGGTCGCTTTACGATCACTTGAGGGTGATGACACTGTCATAATAAAGCCCTCTGATAAGGGTGGTAATGTTGTGATAATGGACCGCACGAGATACAGCATGATGTGCTACCAGATATTAAATGACCATCGATGCTACAAAGTGTTGGAATCCGATCCTTCCATGATTTTCAGAAATCAATTAAAATGTATCCTGAGCTCAGCCAAATGCCTCAGCCTAATTAGTGAGAAGGAGATGGCTTTTATGCTGCCCGATTTTCCACAGACGGCCACCTTCTATTGTCTCCCAAAAATACACAAAGGGACTAAGCCACTGAAGGGCAGGCCAATTGTGTCAGGAATTGACAGCCTGTCTCAAAATGCAAGCATCTACATCGACCAGATTCTTAGACCTTTTGTGGTGTCCCTTCCTTCACATGTAAGGGACACGATGGATGTCTTGCGCAAGCTTGAAGGCATACGTTGCGATCAGGATGTCTTGTTGGCATCACTTGATGTGGAAGCCCTATATAGCTCCATTCCTCATGACCAGGGGTGTTTAGCTGTTGAATACTTTCTGAAGGGTAAGGGCACACAGTTTCAGACTCACAACGAGTTCGTTGTAATATTGCTTAGATTTATTCTAGAGCATAATTCCTTTATCTTTGACCAGAAAACGTACCATCAACTCAGGGGTGTGGCTATGGGAAGCCCCTGTGCTCCCACATATGCCAATCTGTACTTGGGCTGGTGGGAGCATGAAACTGTCTTTAATGATGTAATGGAAAAATGGACATTGTGCATCGTGCTATGGCTGAGATTTATAGACGATATCCTGATCCTCTGGAAAGGTACCAAGGCACAATTTGAGGAATTTGTGGCGACTCTAAATGTAAATAATCTGGGCCTATTTTTTACCTGTGAGATCAATGACAACAAGATCACGTTTCTTGATATTATGATCTCGAAAACACCATCTGGGAACATCCAAACCAACATGTTCCGCAAAAAGACTGCCACTAATAGTCTCCTCAGATGGGAAAGCTGCCATCCAGCTAACCTTAAACGTGGAATACCCAAGGGCCAGTTCCTGAGGGCGAGACGCAATTGTTCCACTATATCAGACTACAAAATGTCAGCGAGGGAACTGGAGGACAGATTTATACGGAGAGGATATCCGAAACATGTTCTCAAACAGGCCTATCAGAATGCACTTGGATGTAACCGAAATGATCTTCTTAACCCTAAATCACGTTTGAAGGATGATGACACTATACGGATCATTGGTACTTACGACTCTGCCAATAAGGAGGTTAGAGAAATCCTGCAGAGATATTGGGGAATTTTGCAAGCTGACCCTGACGTCGGTAATCTGGTAGGGGACTCTCCCTTTATAACATACAAAAGAGGGCGCAATATAAAAGATCATCTTGTGCATAGCCACATGAGCACACAAAACAAACCAAACACCTGGTTGGACCCCAGTTACAGATGTGGCTCTTGTAAGGCATGCGACTCGATTTTTTGCAGTAAAAATTTCAAAAGCACCAAGACTGGCAGGGTGTTTGACAACAGATCCTATATTAACTGTAAGACCAAAGGTGTAGTCTATCTGATCACATGTGGCTGCCAATTACAGTATATAGGCAAAACGAAGAGAGAATTTAGAAGGAGGATTAGGGACCACATTGGGGATATAAGGAGAAAGGAAGATACTCCGGTGTCGCGGCATGTATGGGAATGCCATAATGGTGACTCCTTGATATTGAAATTTCAAGGGATTGAACATGTTAAACCTTTGGCGAGAGGTGGTGATCATGATAAGAAGATCTTACAAAAAGAAGCGCAGTGGATCTTTCGCATGCAAACTATGAGTCCCGCCGGTTTAAATGAAAAGATCTCATATGCATGCTTTCTGTGAGCATAATATCAAAGAAATCTATTTCTTTACTTTTTCCCCCCATGTGGGTGGTGGTATGTGTGGCCCAACTATGCACCTGACCTCCTCTAATAGTATTATCTGTGTTTGTTCACATGAAACTACTGTTGACCCCTGTTCACACTGTTAGAGGGCTCATATGCGGTTTCTTCTCTAACTGATTCATTGAATATGTGATATGACGTTTTATTGAATAAGGGGCGTCTGTGTACAGCCTAAACTGTGTCTATTTGAATTAATGGCGGCCCTAAATTATACCTACTACTTTCTGACAGCATTTCACTCTTTGAGAGTTATGATGGCCAAAAAGGGCTAGAATTCTATCCTTGGCCAGAGTATGTATTATTATGAGGTCTATCCGACAGGAGTATTGAGGATGGTCTGCTGATCATCGCGATATTACGAATCTTTAGCATCTTTACCCATTACATGTCTGTCCCGTAATCTGTGTGTATCCGCTTCAGGTCTCCAGGGTTACGAAGGACGCTTTATCGTCACACCTCAGCCTGATTGGCTGGGCTGTTTTGGAGGCTCGCCACAGTCCGGATACGTCACTGCTGTGACGTGTCTTTGTCTGATTGGTGGTGGGCTGACAGCCTCGTCAGTGCAGGGGGAGGGCTCTAGCCCTTCATATGCTCCCAGTCTCGCCGGCTCGTGTGCGGCCATTTATATTAGAGTCGTGCACGAGCCGGGAGAAACAAATGTTAGCACAAAATTGTGCTTAACCGGCATCAACTTTTACAATCCCTGATGATGTGTCACACCTACCAGTGACACTGAAACGCGTAGGGTTGTCCTTAATTAATGCAGCGGTGGTTCTGAGAATTGTCCAAGATTAGTCTGTCAACAGGACTAACTCTTTTTCTCTGACCACTTGCTGTGAGCCCGGTGGGCTGGAATTATTTTCACTCAGAAAGCTGCTGTCAGGGCTGTATACTATAAGAGGAGAGTCTCACCACCTCCTATCCCTGACTACCTTGCCTGAGCCTGAATATATGTTACAATTGGGCTATATGAGCCATATTTTATACTATACTAATAAAATTCAATTTTAATCGTTCTAATCAGGCAGTCAATCTATCTATTCAGTGAACGACATTTACATTACCATTAAGTGGATTCATAAATCAGCAAAGTAGTCCAACGAATCTACGACGAAGTCCAAATGGTCCAGCGGAACCTGCAAAACAAAAATGAGCAGTATGAAAAATAAAAATGAAGTTGGCTGTCCCCACAGACATATGAATAAATAGCTACCTTCGGAAACATATTAAAATAATTAGAAAAATTAGGCCCATAAAATAAAACCTATCAAATAAAAAAAAATAATTATAACACCTTTCTTTTAAAGAGAACCTTTCACCTCCCCATACATGTACAGCTGAGTGCAGCATGTAATGGGGAGAGCTGCACAAACTCTGGGGCACTTTAAATTTTTTTCCTAGCCTCCTTCGTTATTTAGATATCAGTGCTGTAATATTTGGAGCCAGATATTTAAATAACCCCATGAACTGTCAATGGGGAGGTAATTGGCAAGGGGGCGTGTAACATCGCCATGACACTGTCGAATCAGCTACGGTCAGCGTTACAGCAAGAGCTGGAGAGAGCGCGTGCGCGCAGCTCCGCCACCACTAAGGAGCACAAGGGGAGAAGAAGAGTGTGAATTCTTCTTCTTCTGTTTCATGGCATCAGAGCTGTGCGCGCACGCACGCTCTCACTCTTTAGCTCTCGGCAGACAAGGACGATAAGACTGATATCTCACCTGAGATCACAGTCTTGTACTTGCCTGCCGAGAGCTAAAGAGTGAGAGCGTGCGCGCGCACATGATCTCCTCTCTCCAGCTCTTGCTGTTGACATTGTCCATAGCGGATTGGGCAGTGTCACAGCGATGTTACACGCCCCCTTGCCAATTACCGCCCCATTGGCAGTTCATGGGGTTATTTAAATATCGGGCGCCAAATATTACAGCACAGATATCTAAGTAAGGAAAGAGGGTAGGAGAAAAAATATAAAACGCCCCAGAGTTTGTGCAGCCCTCCCCATTACATGCTGCACTCAAATGCAAATCTGTGGGCAGGTGAAAGATTCTCTTTAAAATGTAACAACTTTTTAAAAAACTTTTGACATGTCAGAAGTTTTGATCAGTGGGGTCTGAACACTGAGACCCTCCACTAGTCGCTAAAACTAAGCAGCAGAAGTGCTCGGGTGAGCGGTGTGCCGCTTCAATTCTGTTTGGCTTTCCTTGGAGCAGTGTACGGGCTCAATAGAAAGTCTAGGAGTCCGTACACCGCTCACTCGGCTGAAAGTCGATCATAAATGAAGCGGCACAGCGCTCACCCGAGGACTTCTGCTGCTTCGTTTTAGCGATCGGTGGGGGCCTCAGTGCTCGGTCCCCCACCGATGAAAACTTCGGACATGTCACTATGATATATAAAGATATCTATTAATGCGATTGGTGCAAGTTTTAATTACTTTTTATTGAAAATGATTTGTACTTTTTGAGATACAGCTGCTTTGTATTCTGTATACAGAGCAGCTGTATATAGCGCTGAGACCTGAATCCATTAGGTCGCCTATTACCGATCACATCTAAGTTATGAACTTAGATGTGATCGGTAACAGCTCGATCCTGCAGGACCCGCTGACCTGACGGATATAGGATACAGCGCTATATACATTATATAATATATTTATTTTATTTAGCGGGGGCAGGTTTATGGGGAAGGATTAGGGCCTGTTCACATCAGCGTTGGCTTTCCTTTCTGGGGTTCCGTGGGAGGTTTCCGTCGGGTGAACCCCGCAACGGAAAGTCAAACTGAAACCACAGCTTCCGTTTCAGTCACCATTGAAATCAATGGTGACAAAACATTGCTAATGGTTTCCGTTCGTCACCATTCCGGCAGGTTTCCGTTTTTGTGACGGAATCAATAGCGCAGTCGACTGCGCTAATGGTGACAGAAACAGAACTGTGGTTTCAGTTTGACTTTCCGTTGCGGGGTTACCTCCGACGGAACCCCAGAACGGAAAGCCAACGCTGATGTGAACAGGCCCTAAGGCTTCTTTCACACTAGCATTAATATACATTTACCTCTCTTCCGTCAGAGGAAGAGAAGATCAATACGTTAAACGGAAAGCAACGGTTCCATTAGAATTACCATTGCTTTCAATGGTAATTCTTTTGTATCAGTTCCTTTCCGTTTGTCTCCGTTCGCTAAGTTTCCTTTTTTTTTAAAGGAAACAAAAGTGCAGTCTGCAGAACTTTTATTTCCGTTCAAAAGAACGGAAACCTAGCGAACGGAGACAAACGGAAAGCAACTGATACAAAAGAATTACCATTGAAAGCAATGGTAATTCTAATGGAGCCGTTGCTTTCCGTTTAATGTATCGATCCTCTCTTCCTCTGACGGAAGAGAGGTAAATGTATATTAATGCTAGTGTGAACAAAGCCCAAAACAAAATATTAATATAAAAAAAAACAAAAAACTCCCTGCTAAGATTTGAACCAGCAACCTCCATACGTAAGGCAAACAAGCTAACCACTACACAATAGAAGCTGTCATAGTCAATGTGTCTGAAACTGTAGTAGTTGAGGGATTATTCAATGACAGGCACTATCAGTCTATCCTGTCTCTCTGCTGCGTGTGGGTGGTGACTGGTCAGAGACTCACAGTCAGACCAAATGCCGCAGCTGCTGCATGCAGTGTGCACTGGGAGTGACTGTGAGACTCACCAGTCACAGCCCTGATTGTAGCTTTCCCACGCTAATTAAGCACAGGAAAGCTACAAAGCCAGGAGTATACTGCAAGGGGGGGGGGGGGTCTGGGCGTTTTACTGACAGCAGAGGGCTCTATAGGGGGGAATTATCCCCCCCACCATAGAGCCCTGACTAGTTACTATACTGAAAGGTTAGGGGGGTCTGAGCATCTGACTGACTGCTCTAAAGGGGGGGGGGCAGAATCCCCCCCCCCTATAGAGCTCTCTGCAGTAAGTCAGACAGATGCTCAGACCCTCCCCCACCCACACTAATCCTTCCATTATAGTGATGTGAGGGCTCTATGGGGTGGATTATTCCAGCCCCATAGAGCCCTCTGCTGTCGGTAAAATGCCCAGACTCCCCCTTGCAGTATACTCACGTCACGGGTCCCGGTCCCAGCAAGGCAGGAACTTACCTCGTGCTGCTCGTGCTGCTCGTCGCTTGTCGCTCCTCCTGCAGACTTGCTCCTCTCTGGCTGCATGTGCTGTGTACAGCGTCAGAGAGGAGGAGGAGTGTTACAGACGTTCGGCACGTCTGCTATGTGCGTCTGCATGGCCCCTCCCCCTGGTCCAGTCCGTCCCGGGATGAAAATGCCGCCCCCCGTTTGGGTAGGTGGTGCCGCCTGAGGCCGTCGGCTCACCTGGCCTCATGGCAGATGCGGCACTGACCACACCCTCAATTTCCCCATGGCGCTGTAGGGCTTCAGGACTTGATCTGACAAGTCAACCCCTCCCATGTACCTATTGTAGTCCAGGATGCAGTCTGGTTTGGGGGTCTCTATACTGGTACCTCGTACAGGTACATGGGTACTGGTGTGGCCATGTATTGTTGTTAATACAAGGACATCTCTCTTGTCCTTGTACTTGACACACAATATGTTGTTGCTAGATTGTGCCCTGCTCTCACCCCTTCTGAGTGTTTGCCCAAGCAGAGTCTTAGGGAGGCCTCTCAGATTTTTTCTAGCAGTGCCGCATGCCGCAGGACTTCTGGAAGCGAGGCACTTGAAGAGTGGGACGCTGGTATAAAAATTATCCAAGTAGAGGTGGTAACCCTGGTCCAGCAGTGGGTGCACCAAATCCCACACAATTTTTGCATTAATTCCCAGTAAGGGGGGGCATTCTGGGGGCTGAATACTGCTGTCCTTCCCTTCATACATCCTAAATTTGTAGGTATACCCTGATGCACTCTCGCACAGCTTATACATCTTTACGCCATACCTTGCACTCTTACTCGGCAGGTACAGGCGGAATTGAAGCCTCTCTTTAAAATGTACCAGGGACTCATCAATAGAAATACACTTCTCGGGGGTGTATGCTTGGGCAAACCGAGCACTGAAATGGTCTAATAGGGGTCTCAGTTTATACAAACGGTCAAAACTGGGGTCATCTCGGGGTGGGCACTGCTCATTATCCTTATAAATTAAGAAGTGAAATATTGCCTCATAATGCATCCTGGACATGGCCATACGGTACATTGGGGGTATGGTATAAGATGTCCATGCTCCAGTAGGTCCTAATGGATGGCTTTTTCAGAAGCCCCATGTTCAAGTGAAGTCCCCAGAACTTGCCCAACTCTGCTACATCTACAGGGGTCCACCTGTAGGATTGGGCATAAAATGATGTAGGGTTCTTAGTAATATACTGTTGGACATATAAATTTGTCTGGGAGACCATAAGATCTATAAAGTCATCAGTGAAGAAGAACTTGAAAAAGCCCATTTCACTGAGCCCTGCCGTATTAAATTTTAACTCTGGGATTTTGGGCTCATAAATGTCTGGTGTGGGGGTCCAAATGGGGGCTTGAACTGCGGCGGGGTCATTTCGCTCGGGGGCTTCAACTGCACTGGTGGTCAAGGGGCATCTCCTAGGAGGTTCCTCTTCTTCATCACTGGATGAGGAGGTGGATAAATAAAACAGAGTCTCACCATCCGACGACTCTGTGTCGGAGGCAAGAAATGAATATGCCTCTTCGGCACTAAATGTCCGTTGGGACATGTTTGATTGCTTTCCTAACTAGGAGCAATAGGCTGCTACCTAAACCAGCTCAAAAAATTGGTGTTTTTATAGAACGAGTGGGCTTCCCTGAGACTAAACCTAACAAGGGCGAGGGTTCCTAACACTAAACCTAACTAGATTTTATTTGAACTTCCCTGAGACTAAATGTAACTACGGCGACTATTCTCTGACACTAAACCTAACTAGATAATTCTGAGCTTCCCTAACACTGAACCTAACTACGGTGACGGGTGCCTGACACTAAACCTATCTAGATTATTCCGAGCTTCCCTGACGCTAAACCTAACTACTGTGATGGACCCCTAACGCTAGATCTAACTATGGTGATGGATTCCTGACGCTATACCTAACTATGCTTTTTGACGGTTCCCTGACACTAACTAATACTAATACTAAACTAACTAGATAAATTGTCTAAATTAACAGGTTTTTTTTTCGTTTTTTTTTATTTTTATATATTTTTTTATTTTATATGTTTTATAAAGAAAAAAATAATCCCCAGGGACCAAGAAATTGGTCCTGAAGACTAAGAAGTGGTCAGTGATAGGAGATCACTGACCAAAAATGTGGGGGGAACACAAGGAGGAAGGGTAAAGGACTGGACTGGGTAGTGGATTGGGGAGGTGGGAAGCAGAAAAAAGTTGTATTTTTTTCACTTTTTTTCACTCTTTTTCTTCTCTCCCTCTACTCACAACCGCTCTGAACGCCTCGCTATCTCCATCTCAGGGTGGGTGCGGCAGGATGTGATGTCAGGGAGAGGAAGTGAAGAGACCGATCGCCACTATTGGACAACTAGTTACTCACTGACTGACCAATAGTGGCGATTGTGGAGGCGGGACCATCGCAATAGGTCACGGCGTATTGAGCTGTGATAGCCTGCTGTCGGAAACAGCAGCTGTCACAGATCGTGCACGCGCCGGTGGAAAATGGCGATGCATTTTCCCTGCGACATAATATTCCGTTGCTGAGCGCGAACGGGGCGGTCAGCGCAACGGAATATTACGTTGCTGAGCTCGAAGGGGTTAAATACATTGAATACACAGTGTCAAGAAACTTTAATTTCACTTTTTCAATGGTTTTCAGTGACTTAAGTGATAAATTATAACGCTGCAGCAAGTTATCAGAGTCAGGATAAGGATTGCTATATCTGTACATGACTCCAAACAAAGAAACAAGAAGTTCATCTGCTCACCAGGCCGTCCATGTGTCCAATAAACTCTCGGTGGGCGGATAATTGTCCGGTAACTTTATCCATTAAAATGGAGACGATCCAGAACTTAGGCTACATTCACACGACAGTGAAAAAAAATGGCCATTAAAAACTGATCAACTGTCAGTTTGTCATGGCCGTTTTGCATCATTGTGTCTGCAAATTTTTATACACTTCCAGTCCGTCTGTCCGTTTTTAATGGCCGTTTGACATCCATTTTGCATCCGTTTTTTATGGCCGTTAAAAAAAACTGATGAATTTCATTTGTCTGGCTTCTTTTGTCCCAACCCCCTGAAAACACCCAAACAAAGGTCATTGTCATGATTGTTTCACAGCCCCCCTGTAGATGATGCCACACAGCCCCCCTGTAGATGATGGCACACGGACCCCCTGTATATGATGCCACACAGACCCCCTGTATACGATGCCACACAGACCCCCTGTCTGGCCGTGAAAGCGGCCAAAAATAGGACATGTTCTATTTTTTGACGGCCAATATTCACGGGTGGTTAAAAAAAGGCCGTGTGAATATACCCATAGAACATCATTGTTCTGAAAGCGGACGTTTTTTACTGTTGTGTGAATGTAGCCTAAAACGAAATTCAATAAAATGTATCCTTTATTAGTTCAGATGTTGCCGTCTTTACCTTGACTTTTAACGCGTTAAATAAACAATCCCTTATCTTGACTTTTTTAATGGCTTTTGTTGTGTGATATCACGCTGCAAAAAATTATATTTTATTTCACATATAGCGAAAAGTAGTAATCCAAAAATAGGTTTTTAACGTTTCGGTCTATACATTCAACCTTCTTTAGACACGGATATGCGGCGCTTGTGACCTCGGTCGCTGTTGGGTAATGGCGCCATTATTTTTGGATTACTACTTTTCGCTATATGTGAAATCAAATATCACTTATTGCATAATACCTTGGAGTGCTGAGTTCCCATTTTTTACACATTGGCGTGGAAGCCTACTCACGCACACTTGAAACACGGAGTGCTGCGGGATCAAGAAAGTATCAAGTTATCAGAGTCAAGTTAAAGATGGCTACATCTGTATTACAGTATAAAATCCATCTAGTAACAGATTACACGTTTCATACATTACATGTTCTTAGTCGTAGCCCCTATAACCACACATGTATCTTTCTTCCATGTTTATAAACAGCAGTCCCATGTAACGCCTATATCCAGTGTATGCACAGACAGTCTATCCAGGCAGTAGGAGATAATTAGATGATGTAACAGATACTGCAGCCGCTTATGATGTCACTGATGATGTCATAGACAGTACTAGCCGTTAGGTTCTATGTGCAGCTGGATTACATATTTTTTACAATTTCTGCCAATGACGTCTGGACCGGGACTGTGATTGACTGTGTGATTGACAGGTAAGATTCAGCATTTTATCATTAATTCTACATGTTACTGGACACATGAAATATATACGCTCTAGAATTCTCATATAAGGCCATATTCACACTGGACATTACTGCAGCAATTTCTAACCACACCAACACCTCACCACAAATATATGATTGTAGAAGGATTTTTTTCTGGTGATTGTCGGGGGTTGTTTTTTTTTTTAGACAAACAGTTCAAGTTCCAGTAAAATGTTTCTATTAATGCAAGTAACAACTGAACATTTTACATTCAGATTTCAATGTTTCATATTTTCTCATTAAAGTTACAACTCAGTACAACAGAGTATGTTCACACAGCCTATTTTCAGCCGTTTTCCTGGCCGTAAACACCCCGAAAAACAGCCGAAAATACGGAGGCTGGACGCCTCCAAACATCTGCCCATTGATTTCAATTGGAAAAACAGGTTTTTTTTCCGATGGTGCATTTTACGTGGGCGTTTGATAAAGCGGCGCATAAAAAACACCCTGTAAAAAGAAGTGCATTTCACTCCTTCGGCCGTTTTTGGAGCCGTTTTTCATTGTCTCAATAGAAAAACAGCTCCAAGAACGTTGGTAAAAACGCCTCAAAAAATGTTTGTGGTTTAAAAAATGGCTGAAAATCAGAGGCTGTTTTCCCTTGAAAAGAGCTCTGTATTTTAGAGACGTTTTTTAGTTAAGTGTGTGAACATACCCTTACCATTGTCTGAGAATTGCAGCTGTCAGTAATGTGGAATGTGACTTCTCAGTCGTTTTCAATATGATGTCTAATTTAATTTAATTAAATAGTCTTAAAAAGCTACCGTATATTATCCTAATAAGGCTCAGCAGTAGCCAGGGCCGGCCTTAGGGGTGTGCGACCTGTGCCATTACATAGGGCGCATCCCTCCAGCAGGTGGAACGGGGCGCTCCGCTGGCTCCCTTCCACTGCTTGTGTTTTAGAAGCGGCCAGGCAGCTCAGCAGCTGCCTTTCCGCCTGGGTGCTTCTCTCACTGACATTGCGTTTCTAGCAGCGAAAATCGGGATTCCTCTAGGGGATGGGGGCATTGGGGATTGACATTTGTAAATTGCCCACATTGTGACCCCCCCTAATGTCAGTCATGGACACCTGGGCCTGGGTGTGACTGCAACCTCTTCACCCCTATAGTTATGTTCCCTGGGTTTACACTAACATTACAAAATGTTTTCAATGTCTGACTTGTCCTGTGATAGAAAATGAAAGGTGTGAAAGTAAATATATTATTATTCATTCTAGATATGGGGTTATTTTATGTTTACTCCATTATGTATTTTACAGACATTTATGACATCTGAATATGTGGCACCAGTGACAGCCGACATGCTAGGACATACACTGTATATATGTAAGTATTATAGCAAATGACAACCTATAGAAATTCTATAATGTGATGTCATCCAGAATGTTCCTATAGAGACACATGACAAGACTGTGGGAACAAATTCCCCAATATTGTTCATCCAGGGCCTGTCTTAGGGGTGTGCGACCTGTGCGGTTACACTGGGTGCATCACCTGTCACTAATGAAAGGGGCGCCACTGGTCTTGATGTCTGGGGCACCCATTGCTTGAACACTCAATCCCACTCTTCATGTAAAAAAAGTAAAGGGCACTGCTCAGGATGCAGATACAATTCCTTGATAATGGATTACATTACAGTGTGGCAGACAATACTTGTCTGGCAGTGTTATTTGGGCACTGTATGATTGCAGTATTTGAGTACTATATTCTACGCCATAAAGCTGAATTCAGACGCTGCAGATTTGCTGCGTGGCAAAATTCACAAGTGTTACAGGTGAATAGTTACAGTCTCAAAAACTCATCCACATGTAGCAAAAGTAAACGCTGGGAATTTTACTGCAGCTTTATATTATTATTATTATTATTATAGAAATGCTCCATAAAGAAGATATTATGGTATTAGTAATATATAAGGGACTTGTTATTTATGTAATTTCCTAATACACATTTGGCTTATGGGGGAGCACACAGCGTACACAGAGTGTCTACATTACCAGTACTGCAGTCTGTGCGCCACCATACAGGTCCGTCCACATGAAGTTGCTGTGTACATGAGCCCTAATGTACATTTCCTTCATTGTTGGGTGGTCTATACTGAGCACACGTCTGTCTGGAGAAATAAAACTACACAATTTTTGTTTTTTCCAGAACATCTTAAGATCAGCTGCCTGCTGCCAGGGGGACTCTCTGAAGCAATATTTCATCTATGCAAGGTGCGTCTCTTATTAGTTACTATATGCAGTATCCACCAATACCCTCCACAGTTAGAATGACACTTTTTGTATGTCCTGGGTCAGAATGCCCCTTTTGTATGGCCCACAGTAATGAAGCCCCCTTTTCTAAGCTCCGACTCAGTCCTTTTATCCCCCATATTAATAGTGCCCCCTTTGCTCCTATAAAATAAAAAATTATACTCACCTAATAGACGACCAACCGGGTCAGACATTTCGCTTCCTCCCTGCGCGGTTATTGTTTGTCCAATTTCAGGGGCGTATGGAGCCCCAGAGCTGTGGGCCACCCCAAATCCCTGGACCCCAGCCGGTCATCCTATTTACCCCTTTGGTAATTTTACACTGGTTGGGGACTGGACTCTGTTCTAGATAGAAATGTTGCCATTGATTGAGATTTGTCCTAATACATTGTCTTTCTTTCTCCTAGAATTAATTCCTCATAGGAGTTAATGATAACCACACGTCCCAGGAGGGCAGATCAAAGATTAAGCAGAGCCCTCCACCTCACATCACATAACGTTCTACATTCAGTCGGATGTATTCAGTAGGAGAGTCCAAGGTCAGTGTATTTTATTAACTGCATCTCTAAATGATCACATAGTGTGTATTACTGGTCAATACTGAAGAGGGCACTACCACCATAGATGGCCTGGGCACCCTCAACTTACACTGCCGATCCGGCATTTAGGGCCCAAACCTATAATATAAAAAAACTGAAAAGATACAATCCCTAGTTTATTGACTGGGTGATGTTATTTGGGCACTGTATGATTAAATTATTTGGATACTACATGGTGCATCATAAGGGGGAGGACGTCACAGATACTGCACATGTCACCAATAAACCTAAGGCCGGCCCTGGATGTGACACAATAGCTGCCACGTGACATGCCATCCACACGGACATGACCGCTGTGGCCTAGCAACTGAAGACAACAGAACCACCAGCGCAGGAGCCACAGGGAATTTAAAAAATGAGTAGGGACAAAGTTATTTTTAGCCATATGCGGCTTAGACTAAGGTTTATGAAACTGTCAGAAAACCCCTTTAATAATTATTTTGTCTGTTGAATCCAGAAATCCAATTTACCATTTTCTACTCTCTCTACTCCAGTCCAAAAGACTCCACAAAAGACAAATTAGAAGTTTTCCATTAAGGATAAGATTATATAGCAGAATAACAATAAGCTCCTGGTCCCTGATACAAAATCTTGACCTGCCTAAGTAGAGTCGTGTGTTAATGAACCTTCCCTTACCCATCCTATCCCTCCACCCCCACCTTTAGGAAAGACACGTGACACCGAGGTTGGATGTGAAATGGCCACAGCAGCCGTTTATTAATTTCACAGTTTTATAAAAACAATTTAAATCCGAAACATTCGGATAACTAGTTAGGAATCCACCAGAGAATTCCTCCTAATAATTCACATGACCCAACATGGGTCAGAATCGTAAATAACAATTTTAACGTTAACATTAACCCGAGCAGAGGAAGTCCTTGAAGCCCTTTCAGATATTCCTTTTTTAAGAACACACCGAGTTAGCCATCTGCAAACCACCAATTACCTCCAGCCGTAAACCAGCTCGGAAGCGCCGTTCACCTCTGCAGATGGCTCCAACCACTAGAAGTCCACTTCAAGGGGATAACACCCGATGAAGCCCTCAAGTGATATACCGACCACTAGAAGTCCACTTCAAAGGGATAACACCCGATGAAGCCTTCAAGTGATATACCTTCCACCAGAAGACCACTTCAAAGGGATAACACCCGATGAAGTCTTCAACCATGTACCTTTTTTGGGGGACGCATACCCCCGATGCGACCCCCCCACCATTTTGTACTGACTGGCCTCAAGGACTCCCCCCGCCACAGCGAAACAGGCCTTGACCACCTTAAGCCTGTGAGTTCCGTCACACCACCACCGCCCTTTCTATTCCTTCTGCTATCGCCAAGCTCCAAAGATCAATGCCAACCTCGGTCAGATGAACCCCATCACTCCTCCAGAAGTTCCCCACTCCTGACTCCAAATCCCTGTGCCGCACACAAATGCCCCCGTTTTTTGCTACGAAACGGGACACCGCCCGATTAACTTTAATGCGAGCCTTATTGACTCTCTCCACTGACCTAGCCAACCGCCAATGTTTCCTCGGGACTATGTCCGACCACACTATCACCAACTTGGGATAAGAAACCCACAAACACAACATATCGTGTTTGATATCCCGCACCAACTCACGAAAGGGGCGGGCTCC
This sequence comes from Rhinoderma darwinii, assembly GCF_050947455.1. Lineage (NCBI taxonomy): Eukaryota > Metazoa > Chordata > Amphibia > Anura > Rhinodermatidae > Rhinoderma > Rhinoderma darwinii. Next base: position 32,748,031 of record NC_134688.1, read on the forward strand.
TAAGTCACTCCGACCCACGTGCAACACTAAGACCTCCGGAACCCTATCAAGCCGGGCATATGTCTGGAATTCCGCCAACACCCTGTTCCACGACATACCTCTAAATCCCAGCCAATGCACAACCGCATCCTGTCGCGGAATGCGCAACTGGCGACCATCCGGGCGGACGTCTGCCCTCAAAGCCCCCCAGTGCACGTAAGAATGACCCATCAACCACACCAAACACGGAGGCGAATCTGAAACGGAAAAACAGTTAGGCACCACCATACAACATTTTAAAAGCGTTACCCACAAACCTCATAACAAATGGGGGCGGACATAGGACTTAAACCTGTTGGACTCCCAACGACCAATACGCCGCACCCCCTCATCATCCAACCCCCAGCGCCCCGCTTCTGTTGCTGCGCCAATCCTGAAGGAATGAGATGAATATGAGCCTGCCGCAACCCCAACCGCCGTCAAACATTTTTTTAAATACAGCTCCAAACTGAAACCTGGACAAAAACGACCCGTCCACATGACGTAACAAAGGCAAATCTGGAGACCCCCTTTTTGGCGTAAAACCCCCCATGCACTCTACTGGGCACATAACCGACCCCGGGAGGGCGAACAAAACTATCAGTTTACCCTTCCCTACTTGGTCAGTTTTTTACCGACGCAACCATACCTCCAGCCGATCTGCGAATAGGCTCACCTCCCCAGATCTCAGCCCCCCTGCCTGTTTGGTACTTGGCGACACCCACTCACCTATTCTAAATGCCAAGCCAGTACAAAAGTGCCACCAACCTGTCTCTATCCGTATTGACGTCACCCAACTCTCTTACCCACTCCTCCCAAACAAGCAGCATAAGCACTCCACGTCGTGCGCGCCAAAGACCTTTGTAACAGTCGTTCTACGGGACCGATACCAGATCCCAAAGATGATCCGGACAAGCCAAACCGAGACGATCCGCTCCCGGTGCCAATTGCCGAAACCGGTCCCACTGCGATCGAGAAAGAGCATCAGTGATACAATTCCGTACTCCCGGGACATGCACCGCCACCACCCACGCGTTCAACGACAAACACACCAACACTAAGTGTCGCAGCAATTGAACTACCGGAGGAGAGGACGCCGTGATGTTAATAATGGCCAGCACCACCCCCATGTTGTCGCAGTAAAAACGGACCTTCTTATCCCTGAGCCTGTCCCCCCAAATGGTAGCCGCCACCACGATGGGAAACAGCTCGAGCAGGGCCAGATTCCGCGTGAGTCCACTGGACACCCAACTAGCCGGCCATTGACCTGCGCACCACGGACCTCCCCCGTAAGCTCCAAAACCGCCCGCCCCAGCCGCATCCGTAAAAATATTCAAATCACTCGTATCCTGCGCTGGGGCCATCCATAGCGAGCGACCATTGTACTGGCCCAAGAAGTCATCCCAAACCTGAAGATCAGCTCGGTGCTCCTCCTTGAGCCGCACAAAATGATGTGGCGCACGCACTCCCACCGTTGCCGCCGCCAACCTCCTACCAAACACCCTCCCCATCGGCATAATCCGGCAGGCGAAATTCAACTTCCCCAGCAGCGACTGAAGCTCCCGCAGCGTCATTTTTTTCAGTCTACAAGCCCGCCGTACCTCCAGCCTCAAAGCACCCAACTTATCCGCAGGGAGACGACACTCCATTGCCACCGAGTCTATTTCAATACCCAAAAAACAAATCGTCGCTACCGGGCCCTCTGTTTTTTCTGGCGCCAAAGGAATCCCAAAATCCCTCGCCACCTTCTGTAGTGTATGAAGCAAATTACCGCAAACCGGCGAACCCCCCGGGCCAACGCACAAAAAATCATCTAAGTAATTGATCAACGAGTCGACCCCGGATACTCCCCTCATTACCCACTCCACGAAGCTACAAAACGCTTCGAAGTATGCACAAGAAAGGGAACACCCCATCGGAAGGCACCGATCCACGTAAAAAGCCCCATTCCAAAAACAACCCAACAGCCGTTGGCTTTCCGGATGAACTGGCAACAACCTGAACACCGCCTCGATGTCGGTTTTTGCTAGCAGCGCACCCGGACCCGCAGCCCGCACTAAACCCACCGCCTTATCGAATGAGGTATAGACTACGGAGCACAACTCGTGATCAATCCCGTCATTTACCGACGAACCCTTGGGATACGATAAATGTTGAATCAAACGAAATTTTCCGGGCTCGCGTTTAGGGACAATACCCAACGGGGACACAACTAAATCTTTTACAGGCGACTCAACAAACGGCCCCGACATGCGGCCCAACGAAACTTCTTTTAACAACTTTTCCGACACGACTTTTGCATGCAAGTAAGCCGATTTTAAATTCCTCCGCGTAACCGGAACCTCATAAGGAGGCGGAGGAATAACAAAACCAACACGAAACCCTTCGTAAAGCAACTTAGCCGCCGCCCTATCCGGATACTCATTTAGATAAGGGGCCATCTTTTCCACCCTCACCGGCGACACCCCCTTGACCCGCCGCGGAGGGCTGGTTCCCTGACCTCTTTTTTCGCAGACATTTTGCCGCCCCGTGTGATGCACCATTACACTCGGAACACACGTGCTTGAACTTGCACGTGGCCCCGAACTTACACTGGCCTTCATTAAATTGCCAGCAAAAACCCGCCTTTCCCCCGCCGCTTTGTCCAACCTGACTAGACTGGCCTCCCTGGCCGCCGCTCCCGGGAAAGTACTGCCTAACCGGAGCCGTAACCCGTAACCAGAGAGCAATATCCTTCTGGTCCCACCGAATCGCCGGCCGAACCGCTTTCCGCCGACGGAATTGCTCATCGTATCGCAGCCACGCCTGACCCCCATACGCCCTATGAGCCTCCCCAATGGCATCAAAATAACAAAACAACGCCGAGCATTTTTCCGGCGCCTTTTCCCCTATCACACTAGCCAATATGGCGAACGCCTGCGACCAATTAACGAACGTCTGCGGGATAAGCCTATACCGCCGCCGTTCCTCCTCGTCCTTTTTACTCTCGTCCCGCTTGCTCTTATCCAAATTAAATTTAGCGAGCGGCAAGAGAGAAAAAATCTCAACATATTCGTCCTTCCAGATCCGCTCGCGCACCTCCTGCTTTAAATGCGCCCCCAACGGACCTTCGAAACAAACGTACACCTCGCCCCGAGCACGGTCATCAATATGCACCCGATCGCCATCCTTTTGTGCCTCGGTCTGTACCGACACCGCGACCGCCTCCCTAACCGCCAGCACGGGCCGCGCCTGTACCAATCCCACGTCCCTGGGGCCCTCCCACACTACCGCCGGGGACACTTCCGTAGCTACCGGCGCTGCCGCCCTGTCTAGGCGCCCGACCAGCTCCCTCAAGCAACCCACTAAATCTGCCAGACCCGCGCCATCGCGCCCGCCCGCGCCACTACCGGCCACCGATGCGACGCTAGCAGCCCCCCCGCCGACACCCGACATAAAAATCGCTGGATATGACAATGATGGAGTTACACACTCACCGGGCCGCACAGGCGCTGTGTTCCCGTCAGCCGGACCATCCTGACCTCGACGATACACGTCCAGTTCACCTTCCTCCAGCTCCTCTCTCGCAGACGACTGGCCATCCCACCGACATCTTCGGATCGGAGATGATGAAGCGCTGACTGATGGGCCGGCAACCTGCCGCCCGACCGATGGAACCCAGACTTCCGACTGGACCTGTTGCCTCAACGTCGCTGCAGATCTAGGCGTCCGTCTCGATGATCCTGAAGAAGCCTGCCCCCTGGCCGGAACATCACCAGGCGGGGCGGCCGTACCTCGTCCTCCAAATCTTCCATCCGACGGTGGAGGGGTGACAGGGAGCCCGGCCTGCGACTCCCTGCTCACCGACGGACGCAGGGCCTGGGAAGGGGCGGTCCCCCCAGCTGCCTGGCCTGCAGCGTCCGAGATCGGGCTCCCTCTGCGACGCCGTGTCCGCGGGACTGCCTCAGGACTGAGGCGCTCTGGAGGTCGAGACCGCCGGGAGGGACGAGTCGACCCGGCCTGCATCGCCGTCACCCCCGGCAACGCTCTCTGCCTGCTCCGGACAGGAGCAGTTGTTGCCGACTCCCCCCCCGCCGCCATGCTAGGAAGGGGGCCGGGGGAGGGGAGCCTGTCTCCTGCAACAGACCCCGAACGCCGTGCCTGACGTGGCAACACGGCGTCCGGGATCCTTGCTAATGCAGCCACGGTCTCCTCCAGCCATCCGGGACCGTGGTGCACAGCAGCAGCACGCAGCTGCTCTAACAACCCTGCCTCTGCCATACTGAGCGAGCGCGGGCAACGGGGAGCTTGTCTCTCCCTGTGTTACTCCTCCCGCTGCTTCCGGCTCAATGCCGCAAACAGCGGGAAGCTAAGCAACGGCCCCCTGACTCCTCCTTGTCCCTCCTCCACCTCCTCCTAACTCTCCCTCCAACTCTCCCCTACCTATTAACCCTTTCCCTACCAGTGAGGTCATGGAGGCTTCCCCTTAAGCCCTGCAGGCTGCGTCCAGCCTCTTCTATACCAGGGTCCTCCAACTATTATGTGCCATTATACTGCTGGTGTTATTTGTGTGGCAGAGGGGCATTGGACTCGCCCTGTGATAGAAAATGAAATGTGTGAAAGTAAATATATTATTATTCATTATAGATATGGGGTTATTTTATGTATGTGCATTAAACCCATTATGTATTTTACAGACATTTATAACATCTGAATATGTGGCACCAGTGACAGCCGACATGCTAGGACATACACTGTATATATGTAAGTATTATAGCAAATAACAACCTATAGAAATTCTATAATGTGATGTCACCCAGAATGTTCCTATAGAGACACATGACAAGACTGTGGGAACAATCTCCCTGATGTTTTCAATAGGCTGAACATATATTTGTTGATATGATGAACCATACTAAGCGCACGTCATAATATCTTCACAGTTTATAGTTTTGGTTCCAGAATTTCTTGAGATCGGCTGCCTGCTGCCAGGGGGACTCTCTGAAGTAATATTTCATCTATATGCGGTATGTCCATCATTAGTTACTATATACAGTATCCACCAGTAGCTCTGTACATTGAAAAAGTAATGAGCGGGCAAAATGCCAAGAAAGGCGTAGCAGTGGGGAACCTTGGATAGTTGGTAGGAATAGGCATAATGTCAGTTAGAGGTATCTTTGTCCAAAATGCTGGCCACATGGCTCGGTTTGGGACTGAACGTAGGTGTAAGGTAATTGGGTGAGGGAGTGTAGGGGGATTTTAGACAGCTTTGGTCTGCCAAGAACATTTGCGATGTGTCAAGGCCTGGATGCAATAGACAAGGACTTAAGTGAGTTTCATTACACAGTCATAATCTGCAGGCCTAGGTGATAATGGATACTGGCAGAATGTTTTTATATTTACAGCACTCAAGCGGAAAGCAATGGAAGGTGCCAGGATATTGCCACGTATAGAGCCCCCACAAGTCATGCAGCACAAGGACCTGGACTTGGGGTGTACTGGATTGTTTGGAGCAAATGGCATCAAGGAAGCAAGGCAGGTATCCTCAATGGTATCATTCTAGCAAAAATTTGAGGGAACATGGCACGATGATGGGCCAAGTGCCAGGATCCTTGCGCAGGGATCCAGGGTCGATGAAGGCAGCAATATCCCAGTAGGGCCTCATAATCTCAACATGGGAGAGGGACACCTTGGGGTTGCCAAAATGTTTAGAACACGGGGTACTGGCACAATGTTTGGAATTACAGGAGCAGCGCATCTGGATGTAAAGAGAAGCAGAAGAAGGCAACAGTAGCTGGTTGAGTCTGATTCTGATCTGTCAGATGATAATAAGTGGTCTGATGTTGGGGATAGATGGGCTAATGGGCAAGACGTTTAAGATGCTGAAAAAAATGTTTACGCAGGATAAAGTAAAAAGGTAAAAGCGAGGAGGCGTGATACCGAAAGCCAATCCTTTACTGGAAAGAGGGGGTAAAGTTTGGGGCCAGGAAAGATGTTTGTGGATTTCTACCTACACACACTTGTCCCAGGAAATGTTGGGAAACATAAGGGAGGAAAGGCTTGTCTAGTTTTTGTGATGTCTATGGAAGATTTTGTTTAGTATTGCAGTGTTATGGTGGTGGAGCAGGACCCCCTTATTGATCAGGTGCCAATAAAAAGGGATGGTGCCTGTGAAGCAGGCTGGTAAGTATAAAAAAAATACATCTGTCGCATCTAAAAGAGGCATCAGTAAACGATGAAATAGACAAGGAGTTGAGTGAGTTGCATCATTAAAGCAGAATCTGCAGGCACGGATGACAATGGATACTTGCAGAATGTTTTTTGTGCCTACAGGACTCAAGTGAGAAGCAGTGGAAAGGACACGGATATCGCCACGGATAGGGCGTCCACGAGTCATGCAGCACAAGGAACTGGACTTCTGATGTAATTGACTGTTTGGAGGAGATGGCGTACATTTGCGAAGAATGTAGTTGGCTTTCGAAGCGCGTAAGCAGTCTTGTATCATCACTTCAACATGCCGTGTGGTTTATAAAATGTTTTTCTAATAAAGTCATCACATTGTCATGAGGATTGCTGGACCGTATTTTCTTTTGTTTACTGTATATTTATTGGACAGTGCTAACGCCATAGAGCCCTCCCTGTAGAGAACGCCATACAGCCCTCCTGCAGAGAACGCCATACAGTCCCCCTGCAGAGAACGCCATACAGCCCCCCTGTAGAGAACGCCATACAGCCCCCCCCTGTAGAGAACGCCATACAGCCCCCCCTGTAGGGAACACCATACATCCCCCCCCTGTAGAGAACGCCATAGAGCCCCCCCCCTGTAGGGAATGCCATACAGCCCCCCCTGTAGGGAACGCCATACAGCCCCCCCTGTAGGGAACGCCATACAGCGTTCCCCCCCTGTAGGGAACGCCATACAGTGTCCCCCCTCCCAAAAAAATGCGACCTACAGTGTGTCCTACAAAATACATGTATCCCCTATCCACAGGATAGGGGATACATGTGTGATCGCTGGCAGCGAAAGCTGCTTCTATCCTCTCCTCAGGGTCCCCGGCAGTCACTGACAGCCGGAGACCCGACATTCAGCAGCCCGATCGCGCGGGCAATAAGTTAAAATCGGAGTCGTAAAAAGTCTATGGCTGGGGTTTTAAGGACCCTGACCGCTGGCCGTAAAAATACAGCCAGCGGTCGGGAACCAGTTAATGGCAGAGTGGGGAGATACCTCCCTGCTCTGCCGTAGTGTTCAGTGGCGTCCCGCTGTAGCAGCCATAGCGGCTGCCAGCGGAGCCTCCGGCCATGGTGGGGGCTTGTGCCGGCGGGCGACACGGGCCCCCTCATGCCGCGGGCCCCGTAGCAGCCGCTATGGCTGCTACGGCGGTAGTTACGCCACTGCTCAGTACATATATACTCCAAGGACAAAAGGTCGTGTGGATTCCCAAGAGGAATTATTTATTTATTATTCATTCCACAGGGTTCAGTATATATAGAACAAAACAAGATATAAATGCAAGCGATCAGTATTTAGACGTTTCGGCCCAACCTAGGCCTTTCTCACATTCGCGGCAAAATAGAAACAAAAATACACAATAATATATAACAATTCTTTTTGAAATGGGAAAAATAAATAATGATACATATACAAATTCAAACATTCAAATACAAAGAAATATAAATAAAAACATATACAAGGATAATTGAATGCTATACATGGTATTCTGTGTAAGCAGTAAAGGTATAAACCATATTGTCTGACTATTCAAAAAGATAATCAAATATGCTAGAGAGTCATCTCCTAAAATAAAATAGAATATAGTATACAGAGATGCACAAAGGGAACAGAACCTGAAATATATAAACGCTGTTTCTCTAGGAAGTGATGCGTAAACATATATATAAGATATATAGTGGGAGAGGTATTATAAAAATACCTCTCTAGACCATACCATAAAATACCGGTTTTAGAAATCAATGGTGCATAATGATATAGATAGATACAGGGAAGGAGAGGAACGATAGGTAGAGAAATAATAAAATAAACAAATATATGAAGGAATAAACTGCTGTCCGAATAGAGTAGTGTCATACCTGCATAAGCTCAAGAGGGATATATGGGGTATATTGGCATCTGCCTGACGCTCACAAGTGTGGGAGATCTCACACGAGCGTCTGTCATTTAAAGCGCCCATTGCAAAACCGGAAATCCGGTGTTTGGCACGCAAATCAGTGTCGACGCATGCGCAGTATGGGGAATTAAGTCCCCTAGTGGAACGCAAGCTGTCCTAGTAGTTATGACGCCCCATGAAGCCAGCATATGATGCGGTGTAGAGTCAAGACGTCCAGGGTGAATGTTTAAAGTCGGTTGTGACCCGATGTAGTGGTCATACTAATGAATGAGTGTGTATATATCTGAAACATTTAAAGGTTAATGTATAATGCAGAATGTAAACAAATGAATACTTCAAAGGGAATTGGCTGAAGATAGAATTAGCGTAATGCAAAGAAATGTACGAATCAAAGATCTAAATTAAAGATATATATGTTATAGAGCATTTAACTATGGCATATATGTGTTATGTTGCAAATGAGAACAGATATGATATAAAGAAACATGAAAATAGATAGTGTCAGAAAACGGGTAAAACTATATTATAAGGAACGGAAAAAAGGAGAAAGACAAAGTGGGTGAAGCCGGTTTTATGGTACCTGTATCTGGTCGTCAGCTCATTCTAGCGTGCCTGAGAAAGAAACAAACATATGGTATTAATAACATGGATCATAGTGGTCGACAAAAAACATAGTAATGGTATCAACATAATAAATCAAACTCTCTGTTCAAGCCTTTAGATGTCAAGGTATCTAATGTATGAATCCAATAGGACTCCCGTTGTTTTAGTAAGTGTATGTGGTTGCCACCCCTCCTAGGTCGTAAGACCTGTTCAATAATTTGAAATCTCAACTGAGAAATATTGTGGTTGGACTTGATAAAGTGATCAGGGAGTGGTAGCCACGTTTTCTTGCATCTGATTGTGGATTTGTGGCTTGAAATCCTGTCTCTAATATGTTGGGTTGTTTCGCCCACATAAGTCAAACCACAAGGACATTTAATCAAGTATACAACGAAATTCGAGTCGCATGTGAAGAAACCTTTAGCCGGGAAGATTTTGTTGGTGTGGGGATGTTGAATTGTGTCACCTCTAATAATGTTGGAACAGCACGAACAGTGCAGACATGGAAAAGTGCCATTACGTTTAGTCTGTAGGAAAGTTTGACGCGGTACTTTAGAAAAGCTGCCAATATCAGCTCTAATAACACGGTCGCGAACATTAGGATTCCTCTTTGAGCACATCATCACTGGATTTCTGAATTCCTCGATCTCCGGGTAGGCGGTATGTAATACCGACCAATGCCTACGTACGCTCTGTAATAATTTTGGTATTAAGGGATGGTACGTCAGTATCAGTGGTAGCCTAGCTTGTTTTGGACCTCTGGCCTTAATCTCTGAATTTATCCCTATGAACCGATCGAGTTCTTTTGATAAAAGTCATCTGGGATAGCCCCTCTGCTCAAATTTTTTAGACATATTCCGTAGCCTAGTTTTTTTAGTATCAATATCGGATACGATTCTAGAAATCCTCATGAATTGGGACCGTGGTAAGGAACAAAGCGTGTTCCTAGGATGGTTACTGTTGTAGTGCAATAAACTGTTTCTGTCTGTGGGTTTTGAGTAGAGGTCAGAGCTAAGGGAACCCATCCCATCCAGTCCAATGATAGTGTCCAAAAATGAGATTTTTTCTTTGCTAAAGTTAAGGGTAAATTTTAGTTAATCTCTCACCTGATTAATGTAAATGACAAAGTCATCAAGTGATGCCATAGGGCGATCCCAAATGCAGAAGATGTCATCTATGTATCTAAACCAACATAGGGCATGTTGTATAAACAGAGGATTGTTGTACACATATTCCTCTTCAAATGAAGCCATATATGCATTAGCATAGGGAGGGGCGACGTTTGAGCCCATGGCCGTTCCGCATGTCTGAACATAGAACACGTCTCCAAATAGAAAAAAGTTTTTATGTAAAATTAATGTAAGTAGCTCCAAGCATAATGATATTGAATCAGGTGACATAGTAGTGGATTCAAGAAGGTGAGTAACAGCTTGAATGCCCTTCTGGTGAGTGATGGAAGTGTACAAACTAGTAACGTCCAGGGTAACCAAGATACAATTATGACTAATCGTTGGGAGATCACTAATTTTTTTAAGAAAATGTCCTGTGTCTAAGATGAATTAGGGTGTGGTCTTGATTAGAGGAGTCATTACCTATATGAGGATTACAAATAGAGCCAGTGAGAGTCAACCAAACTACCTGTGAATGACAGTTGGAGCCACTGAGAGTCTACCTATCTTTGTGTGGATGACAATTGGAGCCAGGGAGAGTCTACCTATCTTTGTGTGGATGACAGTTGGACCCATGGTGAGTCTACCTATCTTTGTGTGGATGGCAGTTGGACCCATGGTGAGTCTACCTATCTTTGGACTGCAGTCATTACCTCATATAGGTAATGACTGCAGTCCAATCTCACTGTCAGCCTATACAGAGGCTATTATTATCCTGGACACAGGCTATGGTCTATAACACAACTCCTAAGTCACAGTCTTCTGTTGGGTCCTCTTCAAATATCATCAAAAAAGAAAAGATTTCCATTGGCTGCTCTGCTTGGGGGTGGGACTTTCTGTAGGCAGCTCTCCTATTGGCCAGTGGGGGGTCTTCTGGTAGGCGGAGCTTCCTCTCTCCAATGACTCTTTATCTTGGCTTACTATCGCTGGTGCTGTTGCTTCTGTCCTATCAGCATCATCGCCACTCCTGCTCCTGTGACTCTCTTCGGGCCCTCTTCAGCTCCTGATTCCATTTTGAATTGCCTCTGTGCCACAGTTACCATAGTAACAGTAATCCAGTGGCCTATCAACAGAACAAAGGCCTTTATATAGGCCCATACATTAAAAAAAAAAAGCTGTTTCTCCCCCTCACACATACAAGGATGCAGCCGCAAGCGGCTGAAAATGCACGTCAGTGCAGTGGAAATTCCCACACGATTTAACCCGTTAATCGTGGGGCCATTCGCCATCGCATGAAGCTTGGTTTAGTCGCTTGCAGCTTCCGCCAAGTCTGTTATTACCCCCAGATTCCGCAGCTTTATTCACTAGCTGAGTCAGCCAATAACGAAGTCTGCTCATTATCTAACCCAGATAAGCTGCCAAATGTCCGCAACTCACATGTGGAGTAGAAAGCTTTACAGCTACAGATGATAGTTAGTTCTGCAAATGAGGGCAGGTGCAGGCAGTGCAAGAGTCAGACGATCTTTAGGGCAGGGCCAGTCTCCCAGTAAACATTTACGGCCGCACCAAACTTAGGCCCGTGGATCAGTTAGCATGGCTGCAATTACTTACCGCTCCTCAGACTTCTTCTCCTCCTTTTGTGCCGTCTGCAACACATTGCGTCCTGATGCCGTCCAGCGTTAGGACGTGGTGAGTGGTGGCTGTAATGCGTGGCGGATGGCAGAAGAGGAGGAGAAGACGCCGGGGAGAAAAAAGCGGTACGTATAAGTAAGCGTCTGATCTGGGGTAAGCGTCTGATCTGGGGTCTGATTAGTTTAGGGGGTCTGGTCTGAGGTCAGATTAATTTAGGGGCCTGGACTGGGATCTGATTGGTTAGGGGATCTGGTTAATTAGAGGAATCTGTCACCGCATTAGTGTTAGGAAGGAATTTCTAGATATTCATGAGCTCCTGACTCCCCCTGCCCACTGTTTGATAGCTTTCTTGCTATGCACAGTAATTGGGAGAAAACTGTCAATAAGCGTTGGCTGGGGGGGGGGGGGTGACAGCTTATGAATATGATGGACTCATTCTCCACAATGCGATGCAAGCGCTACAGCAAATAGAGTGTACATTTTACAAAAACTACACCACAGGCAGACATAACACTCACAAATCTGAAATCAGTTTTTCTGTCTCTACATTATGCTGCCCTGAGAGAGAGCATCATAGAGGTGGTGATAGATTTCCTCTAAGGGGTCTGGTGTCTGAATTTATTTGTGTTGCCATAGGTGTTGGGAATGGCTGTAAAACAAAGGGGCCAAATATGTGTCAGCATCAAACTCTACAGTCGGCAGAAAAAGTCGTTATAATGGCCTGAAATGAAAAGAGAACGGCTACAATCGGAGAAGATGTCACCTGTGAATCACTGGATATATAGAGGAGCTGTCACCTCTCCTGACCTCTCGGGCAATGCCTCTGCACAAAAAAGCATAATAATCAATGCATTTCTATGCAGCAATGTATATGTATACCGGCCCGACGGAGGCCAAAAGTACACTCTTTTAGCCTCTGAGAGTGAATACAGGCCAATTGGTAAGTTTGGCGTATTTGCTGGGAGCTTTACCCTGCATATAGACCAAAAGTAGGGCTAAAATGTGATGTGAACAGAGTCTATTGACAGGCTTGGTGACTGTTGCCAATGATAACCAGCAGAATTTTGAATGCAGCTCATGGACAATGTAGATGTCACATGACTGCATGTCCATGACGGTTGATAGTTTACATATAGTCACAATGTTTCTGAAGAGTGGACCCTGGGGAGATTTTCTACAAAATGTGTGTTATAAAATGTCCCCTTTTTTATCATATCCTAAAAAAAAACAAATAAACCCTTTAACCCCTTCCTGCAAAGCACAGTACTATTACGTTGCGGTGATAGTGCGGGCTCAGGAGCTGAGCCCGCACCATCACCGCCAGGTGACAGCTGTATGTTACTAGCATCCGATATGGCTGATTAACCCCTCAGATGCTGCGTTCAATAGAGATCACAGCATGTGAGGAGTTTTTAGGTATTGACACCCCAGCAACGTGATCGCTGAGTTGCCGGTGGCTGCAAAGGCTATCAGAGGCCTAATACTTAAAGGAACAGTGTCATCACAAATTATTTTTTTATATGTTAAAGATGTTAGTGCTTTATTAAAAACGTTTATATTCATTTGTGTGTTTGTGCTTTACTTTTTCTTATTTTTACACTTTTTCTTCCCTATGGGGGCTGCCATTTTTTGTTCCATTTCTGTGTGTGTCGATTAACGACACATACAGACATGGAATACGGCAGCCACAGTCCCATAGGGACTGCGAACGGCTCCCGTCCCATTGACTGCAGTGTACGGCGTCTGTGTGGGAACTGCGCATGCGCCGCTCCCACACAGTCCTATTCGAAATTGGCGCCGTCCGGCGCCATTTTCCTGTGGACCGGAAGTCGCGGCCGGACAGTAATATTACTACTTCCGGTCGCGGCTTCCGGATTTGTGCACTTGCACCAGCGGCAGCAAACAGAGCGGACGGGCCGGAGGGAGCCGCGGCGGCAGGAGCAGGTAAGAGATCTCAATGTATGTTCGTGTTTGTGTGTGTTTACTACTGTATGTTAACCTACTACACTGTGGGTTAGCTCAAAAAATGGCGACACACAGTGTAGGAGGTTACACCGTTCAAACCCCTCGTTTATCCCGGCACTAGCCAGGATAAAGGAGGGGGGAATGCTGAGAGCTCACTAGAGCGAGGGCTTTTAACCCAATGTTGCAATGCTGCAACTTTGGGAACAGCTCCATCTAGTGGCCAAAAATGGGTAGTATTATAAATTAGAAATAATTTATAATATTTCCAGACTCGTGCAAAAAAAATAAAAAAAATTTGAACAATGTTTAATCACCCACACACTAAATGTTTAATTTTTTTTTAAAAAACATGTTTTTCTGGCAACACATTCCCTTTAACTTCCAGTTTGCCAGCAATGGAAGCCTCCTATGCCCCGCTCGGCAGCGGGGCCTAAAAGGCTTCCTGTACCATCGTCAAGATGGCGCCGGCTCAGCTTCTGGCTCAGAAGCTGCGCCGGCGTCATCAGCAGTGGGTGTCCGCTGTATGTTACAGCAGACAACCCTCTGTAATGGCAGTAACCGGAGCTAGCCACCGTGACCAGCGCTCCTTTCATTTTTATTTAGCTGCGCAGACGCCGGAAGTCAGAGGTTAGTCATGGAGAACTTCGGGGGACTTTCGGTCCCCCGTTCTCCCTATCAATGCCAGCGATCACACATGTATCCCCTATCCTGTGGATAGGGGATACATGTCTTTTGTAGGACACACTGTAGGTCGTTTTTTTTTGTGGGGTTGGGGCTGCATGGCGTTACCTACCGGGGGGGCTGTATGGCATTACCTACAGGGGGTATACGCCATACAGCCCCATGTAGATAACTCCATACAGCCCCCTCTGTAGATAACTCCATACAGCCCCCTCTGTAGATAACTCCATACAGCCCCCTCTGTAGATAACGCCATACAGCGCCCTGTAGAGAACGCCATACAGCCCCCTCTGTAGATAACGCCATACAGCCCCCCTGTAGATAACGCCATACAGCCCCCACTGTAGAGAACTCCATACAGCCCCCTCTGTAGATAACTCCATACAGCCCCCCTGTAGATAACGCCATACAGCCCCCACTGTAGAGAACTCCATACAGCCCCCACGGTAGAGAACTCCATACAGCCCCCTCTGTAGATAACTCCATACAGCCCCCTCTGTAGATAACTGCATACAGCCCCCTCTGTAGATAACGCCATACAGCCCCCCTTTAGATAACGCCATACAGCCCCCACTGTAGAGAACTCCATACAGCCCCCACTGTAGAGAACTCCATACAGCCCCCTCTGTAGATAACTCCATACAGCCCCCACTGTAGAGAACGGCATACAGCCCTCACTGTAGAGAACGCCATACAGAGTCCCCTCTGTAGATAACAGTGCCAGTGGCGTAGCTATAGGGGTCGCAGTTGCGACCGGGCCCCTAAGCCTGAGGGGCCCACGGGCCCCCCTCGCCACACAAAACGACACATACAGACATGGAATACGGCAGCCACAGTCCCATAGGGACTGCGAACGGCTCCCGTCCCATTGACTGCAGTGTACGGCGTCTGTGTGGGAACTGCGCATGCGCCGCTCCCACACAGTCCTATTCGAAATTGGCGCCGTCCGGCGCCATTTTCCTGTGGACCGGAAGTCGCGGCCGGACAGTAATATTACTACTTCCGGTCGCGGCTTCCGGATTTGTGCACTTGCACCAGCGGCAGCAAACAGAGCGGACGGGCCGGAGGGAGCCGCGGCGGCAGGAGCAGGTAAGAGATCTCAATGTATGTTCGTGTTTGTGTGTGTTTACTACTGTATGTTAACCTACTACACTGTGGGTTAGCTCAAAAAATGGCGACACACAGTGTAGGAGGTTACACCGTTCAAACCCCTCGTTTATCCCGGCACTAGCCAGGATAAAGGAGGGGGGAATGCTGAGAGCTCACTAGAGCGAGGGCTTTTAACCCAATGTTGCAATGCTGCAACTTTGGGAACAGCTCCATCTAGTGGCCAAAAATGGGTAGTATTATAAATTAGAAATAATTTATAATATTTCCAGACTCGTGCAAAAAAAATAAAAAAAATTTGAACAATGTTTAATCACCCACACACTAAATGTTTAATTTTTTTAAAAAAAACATGTTTTTCTGGCAACACATTCCCTTTAACTTCCAGTTTGCCAGCAATGGAAGCCTCCTATGCCCCGCTCGGCAGCGGGGCCTAAAAGGCTTCCTGTACCATCGTCAAGATGGCGCCGGCTCAGCTTCTGGCTCAGAAGCTGCGCCGGCGTCATCAGCAGTGGGTGTCCGCTGTATGTTACAGCAGACAACCCTCTGTAATGGCAGTAACCGGAGCTAGCCACCGTGACCAGCGCTCCTTTCATTTTTATTTAGCTGCGCAGACGCCGGAAGTCAGAGGTTAGTCATGGAGAACTTCGGGGGACTTTCGGTCCCCCGTTCTCCCTATCAATGCCAGCGATCACACATGTATCCCCTATCCTGTGGATAGGGGATACATGTCTTTTGTAGGACACACTGTAGGTCGTTTTTTTTTGTGGGGTTGGGGCTGCATGGCGTTACCTACCGGGGGGGCTGTATGGCATTACCTACAGGGGGTATACGCCATACAGCCCCATGTAGATAACTCCATACAGCCCCCTCTGTAGATAACTCCATACAGCCCCCTCTGTAGATAACTCCATACAGCCCCCTCTGTAGATAACGCCATACAGCCCCCTGTAGAGAACGCCATACAGCCCCCTCTGTAGATAACGCCATACAGCCCCCCTGTAGATAACGCCATACAGCCCCCACTGTAGAGAACTCCATACAGCCCCCTCTGTAGATAACTCCATACAGCCCCCCTGTAGATAACGCCATACAGCCCCCACTGTAGAGAACTCCATACAGCCCCCACTGTAGAGAACTCCATACAGCCCCCACTGTAGAGAACTCCATACAGCCCCCTCTGTAGATAACTCCATACAGCCCCCACTGTAGAGAACTCCATACAGCCCCCTCTGTAGATAACTCCATACAGCCCCCTCTGTAGATAACTGCATACAGCCCCCTCTGTAGATAACGCCATACAGCCCCCCTGTAGATAACGCCATACAGCCCCCACTGTAGAGAACTCCATACAGCCCCCACTGTAGAGAACTCCATACAGCCCCCTCTGTAGATAACTCCATACAGCCCCCACTGTAGAGAACGCCATACAGCCCTCACTGTAGAGAACGCCATACAGAGTCCCCGCTGTAGATAACAGTGCCAGTGGCGTAGCTATAGGGGTCGCAGTTGCGACCGGGCCCCTAAGCCTGAGGGGCCCACGGGCCCCCCTCGCCACACTTAGAGTGTCCGTATCATTGCTTCTTAGATAAAATCGATCTTTACACAGCGCAGGTGCAGCAGCGTGTGTAATCCCCCTCCCTTCTTGTGCTCTGAGGCACTGGATTGGAGGAGACGGGAGGAGGAGTCTAGATACACACACTGCCGCACGCTGTGTAAGGAGAAGCTCATGTCTTATCACAGCTCGTTTCCCCCACATCCATGTGAGTTCTGGACAGGCGTTACTCATACAGTTACATGGTCTTTCTTTAGTGGCTTTCCCTATACTGTTTGATCTTTGCTGTCTCTCTCTGTTCTTTCTATCCTGCAAATAGAGGACAGAACGGGAGGATTCAGCAGTGAGAGCAGCGCAGACAGGACACTGATAACAGGTTACTGAGGGTCATAATTCATTACAGGACAGCTCAGCCTCCAGTTATCGGGAAGACACTGATAAGGGGGCTAGAGGTTACTGTGGGTCATGATTGCACATTACTGGAGGTCTGGAGCTGTGCTGTAATGTGAAGCACACAGCTCTGCTATGCCAGTGTCTATTGGAAACTATAGATAATAAAGAGGCTGCTCCTACAGATTTGTTAGATAATATCTAGTATTAGTAGGCATTTTCTTAAGTTTTTTTTTTTTTACAGAATCATAAATTATCACCTATCCTTAGGATAAGTGATCATTTTGTTATCGCTGGGACTCACTGGCGTAGCTATAGGGGTCGCAGTGGTCGCAATTGCGACCGGGCCCCGAAGCCAGGGGGGCCCACAGCCCCCGCACCACATCAATAAAAAGTTACTATAGTAACTCGGGCCGCGGGCCCATTACTATAGTAACAGACTGTACTTACCTTCCTGGTTCCGGATTGCAGCAGAGGTCCTGACGTCAAGCGCTGTGCGCAGCGCATGACTTCACAGCGCTATGCGCCGCGCACAGCATCGAGAGGACAGAACTTCTGCCGCGGCTGAAGAGGAAGGTAAGGTTAGCCCTGACAGGCGGGGTCCGACTCCCGGGACCCACCAATCAGCTGTTTTGAAGGGGCCGCAGCACTCGTACTAGAGCTGCTTCCCCTTCATTCCGGTCACACTGTGAATCGGTGTCAGAGATTCACAGTGTGAGCGAGTAGTGAAATGAAGGGGAAGCAGCTGTCGTACGAGTGCTGCGGCCCCTTCAAAACATCTGATTGGCGGGTCCCGGGAGACGGACCCCAACACATCAGCTATTGATGGCCTATCCTGAGGATATATCCAAAGCAGAAAATTACCACAGCACTGGACCACAAGTGGGTGCACGCCTCAATAGGACCAGATCCGCGGTCCCCAATATCAGATAGACAAAATAGACGAGGAGACAGCACTTCACATGCTTGAGAAAGGTCCTGCTGGACTGAAACGTCGCACGGGTGATTAAAAAGCTGACATATGTTGGAAGTGCTGTCTCCTCGTCTATTTTGTCTATCCTGAGGATAGGCCATCAATGTTTAGGGACTGCACAACCCCTAAGCCTACGATGTAGCAGGCTTAGGGGGCCCATGAGACAGGATCACAGATTGTGTGATCCTGTCTGCTGGGCCCTGTATATAAGCGTACCACATTGTAGGTTTAGATACAGGGCCCCAGCACACAGTAATCTTATACTGTATAACATTACTGTCTGCTGGACCCTGTATCTAAGCCTAACACATGTGTTACTAATCGTTTTTCTTGTGTGTTTTATTACAGGTTCGGTCTTTGGACTACGTCGGATTCCAGGACTACTTCGATGACGGCTTTTTTATTTATGATCAATAAAATGATTAATGAGGGTTGTGTGGGTTTTTTTTTTTATTTCTATAAAATATTTTTTCTATGTCTTTGTGGTTTTTTTTTTAACTATATTACTACCGCCTTAGTAATGGCCGCCGGCTGATTGACAGCATCCTTTGCTAAGGCGGGGCTTAGTGTTAGCCGGTGCAGAGGCGAACACTAACCCCCTTTATTACCCCGGTACCCACCGCCACCAGGGGTGCTGGGAAGAGCCGGGTACGATCCTGTACTTGACCATCTGTAGTGATGGTCGGCCACTAGGGTGGCCGCAGGCTGGTAGTATCAGGAGGGGAAAGGCCAGATACAGTGGCCCTTCCCACCCTGGTAATGCTAGGCTGCTGCTGCTTTATTGTATCTGTCTGGTTATGAAAAATGGGGACCCCACGTCATTTAACAAAAATAAAATAAAAAATAATTGAAAAGAACGATGTCGGGTCCCCCCCAATTTTCATAACCAGCCAGATACAACACAGCAGCAGCAGGCAGCATTACCAGGGTGGTAGGTGCTATTGTTTTTGGCCTTCCCCAGCCTAATACTACCAGCCTGCGGCCACCCCGGTGCCTGCCCGTCACTACAGATGGACGGGTACTGGTTCGTACCCGGCTCTTCCCAGCACCCCTGGTGGCGGTGCGTACCGGGGTAATAATGGGGGTTAGTGTTAGCCTCTGCACCGGCTAACATTAAGCCCCGCCTCAGTAATGGAGGTTGTCAATCAGCCAGCGGCCATTACTAAGGCGGTGATAATAAAGTTTAAAAAGATACAAGCACATAGAAAAAATATTTTATTGAAATAAAAAAACAACCCCCATTAACCATTTTATTGAGAATAAAAAAACGCTGTCATTGAAGTCCTCGTATCTGAAGTCCAACAACCGAACCTGTAAAAAAACACAAACACACAAAAATAATCAGTAACACTTAAAGAAGCAAAATTATTATTCTTACCTTTCCTGGGTCCAGCGCTGGAGCTGCAATGTCAGCGAGCTGAGCCCTGTATCTAATCCAATCATGTGTGATACTGTCTGCTGGGCCCTGTATCTAATCCTATCATGTGTGATACTGCCTTCTGAGCCACTGTATCTAATCCTATCATGTGTGATACTGTCTGCTCAGCCACTGTATCTAATCCGATCATGTGTGATACTGTCTGCTCAGCCACTGTATCTAATCCGATCATGTGTGATACTGTCTGCTGAGCCAATGTATCTAATCCTATCCCTAGTTTATAGGGTCGTAGTGGTATAGATATGCTATGCTGTCTCCTATACACACATTTTTTTTTTGGGGCGGACACATATATATTGGGGCTATTTCCCCTGCCATTTTAAGCCCTTAGTGACGCCCCTGGCTGCTAGTAAACCGAGCAATGCCCCAAATTGTGGCAATGGTCACAGTGACTGATATAATAAACCAGAAAGAGAAGAAAAGTCACGACCAAGTATTTGCAAAATTACAAACAATCTTTATTTCAGTCAAAAATACACAGAAAACACATTACAACTATACACAGTAAAAAGAATGAACCCTCATAAAGAGATGGAATCCGAACATAAAAGCAGCCTGGTCCCCCAGATGTTAAAATGGTCACAAGATCCCACAAAGAGCATAAATCAATATTATTAGGCAGGTGCTAAGCATAGTACATTTGCACAGATAGATACCTAAAAAAATATACCAGCAAAGTGCAGTCATAGGCAAACTAATGAGCAGTATACCTACACCTACCTAGTGGAAAATGAGCAGGAGATCAGAACCGGGAGGGGAGACCGCTGCCAGACCCGACACGCGTTTCGCTGGTGCTTCGTCAGGGGTGATTGTGCTAGTGCTGCATTGGTGAGTCACTTAGGAGACCCAGCGATGCAGCTGAAAGTAGCGGACCGTCGGCCATGAGAAGATTGCGGGGGGAGGGGGCCCAATAAGAACTTTTGCATCGGGGCCCATGAGCCTTTAGCTACGCCCCTGGGGCAAGGCGTCTGGGCATAAGCGCGCGCAGGGGTCTGATGATGATGGTGGTGTTGGGGAGTGGTAGGGGGGCCCAAGCTGAATTCTTGCACCCGGGCCCATGAGCCTTTAGCTACGCCCCTGGATAACACCATACAGCCCCCTTCTGTATGGCGCTATCTACAGAGGGGGCTGTATGGAGTTATCTACAGAGGGGGCTGTATGGCGTTATCTACAGGGGGGCTGTATGGTGTTATCTACAGAGGGGGCTGTATGGTGTTATCTACAGGGGGCTGTATGGCGTTATCTACAGGGGGCTGTATGGCGTTATCTACAGGGGGGCTGTATGGCGTTATCTACAGGGGGGCTGTATGGCGTTATCTACAGGGGGGCTGTAAGAAAGGCACTATCTACAAAGGGGGGTTGTGTGACACCCAGGGGAGGGGGGGCCCCAGTCAAAAGTTTGCTATGGGGCCCAGTCTTTCCTATTTAGGCCCCTGATTTTGTCCTCTGTGTCACCGTCCTAGTCAATACTAAGGGCTTACTCACACAAACGGTGTAAAATCAGCCATGAAAAACGTCATTTTTTCATGGCCGATTTGCATCCATGTGGGACCCGATTTCCCAGATCCCTCATAGACTTGAGTCTATTGAGGGATCCGTAAAAACAGGCAAAAATAGGACATGTCCTATATTTTTTAAAGGCCATTCACACAGTCCAATAAAAAATAGTTGTATGAATAGCCCTATGGAAGTACAATGATTTTAATGTAGCCGTGTGACGGCCCTTAAAAAAACGTCCGTCACACAACCAATTATCCCGTTCGTGTGAATAAATACTAAGCAAAGTTGTGTTCTCAGGTACAGCATGTGCAGCTTCTGCTGGATTCTTGTGCAGTTATATATGTAAGTCAGTGGTACACTTTTTAAGTAAGGTGACACTAGACTTCACACCGGAACAAACACAATTACTGGATACGGGAACACAGGATACAACTAAGGGACCATTTGTTAGCAAACGTGGGAAGACACAACAACGCTCAGGCAAGGAGGAAGAGGGTAGAGTCCTTTTTATAATCCAGGGTGCGTTGGGATTGGGAAGGAAGCATTTTACAGGTGCACCCTAGGAGAGAGAGTGGAGCATTCCAGCCGCTTGTGCTGGCGTCTCCGGGGATGAAGATGCTGGTTAGAGTTCATTGGTTCACGAAGTTGGGGGACCCCATAGGAGAACTTCTCCGAAATTCCAATCAAGGACAGGAATGTGTTGGCGAAGTCCCTGCAGGACAGGGTTAACAGACTTAGACTGGACATAAAACGCTATCAGTTCCAAATGGAGGGCACCTATCTGTAGCCTCAGAGGTTTGGTGATAGACAGGATTGGGTCGGGCAGAGGCTGTCCATCTACTGAAGCGACTGCCAGAGGTCTCTCCAGAGGCACTCTGGCCAAGTGGAGATGATCTACCAAGTCTTGCTGTATACAATTTGCAGACGCTCCAGTATACAAATAAGCGGGGACAAAGTGTGATTCTTCACTGGTGAAGATAGTCACCGGAATAGAAAGTCTGGGACAGAATTTAGTAGTCGAGGTAGATTCATCTTTTATTGTCTCTACAATCAATCCTAGGTGCTGGAGTTTCCCAGATTTTGAGGGCATGGCCGCACGAAATGTCCCTTGTGACACCACAGTACAGACACAACCCAGTCGAACGTCTGCGTTGCCGTTCCTGGTCAGACAGTTGGAGTCTGTCTACCTGCACTGGCTCTACCGGAGATGCAACAGAACAGGGCAGTAGAGGATTTTGAAATTTGGGTGCCAGTCGACAAGACCTCTTCTCCTGGCGAACTTCCAGAGTACGCTCTTGGATCCTCATATCGATCCGTGTTGCCAGGAGTATTAAGGCATTCAAGGTAGAAGGATTTTTCTCTCAGGCTGCCAGTTCATCCTTTATATGAGTGTCAAATCCCTGCCAGAAAGTTGCCACTAAGGCTTCGTTATTCCAAGCCAGCTCCACTGCCAGCGTACGGAAGTGGATGGCGTATTCCGCTGTAGTTACATAGTTCGTACGGTTGAAAAAAGACACATGTCCATCAAGTTCAACCAAGGGATGGGAAAAGGGAATTAAAAAACTTCTACACATAAGAGCTTATATTTTTTTGTTCTAGGAAATTATCTAAGCCTTTATTAAAGCCATCTACTGTCCCTGCTGTGACCAGCTCCTGCGGTAGGCTATTCCATAGATTCACAGTTCTCACAGTAAAGAAGGCTTGTCGCCTCTGCAGATTGAACCTTTTTTTCAAGAGCCCCCATGTTTTTTAGGGGGTTTTACATGGAACAGGATTTCACCATATTTTTTGTATGTGCCATTAATATATTTCTATAAGTTAATCATGTTCCCCCTTAGTCGTCTTTTTTCAAGGCTAAATAGGTTTAGTTCTCTTAATCATTCCTCATAACTTAGATTCTCCATGCCCCTTATTACCTTCATTGCTCTTCTTTGTATTTTTTCCAACTCCAGGGCATCCTTTCTATGAACTGGAGCCCAGAACTGGACTGCATATTCTAGATGAGGCCTCACTAATGCTTTGTAAAGTGGTAATATTACATCCCTGTCCCGCTAGTCAATGCCTCTTTTGATACACGACAATATCTTGCTGGCCTTTGAAGCAGCTGATTGACATTACATGCTGTTATTTAGTTTATGATTTACAAGCACACCCAGATCCTTCTCAACAAGTGACTCCCCCAGTGTAGCTCCCCTAGGACATATGATGCATGCAGGTTGTTGGTACCAAGATGCATAAGTTTACATTTATCTACATTAAACCTCATTTTCCAAGTGGACGCCCAAACACTTAGTTTTGTTTAAATCCGCTTGCAATTCACAAACATCTTCCATAGTCTGAACTATATTACATAGCTTGGTATCATCTGCAAAAATAGAAATAGTGCTATTAATCCCATCCTCTATATCATTAATAAATAAGCTGAGTAATAGTGGTCCCAGCACTGAACCCTGGGGTACACCACTTATAACCGTGGACCATTCAGAGTAGGAATCATTGACCACAACTCTCTGGATACGGTCCTTGAGCCAATTCTCAATCCAATTACAAACGATACTTTCTAAACCTATAGTCCTTAATTTACCCATTAGACGTCTATGAGGGACAGTGTCAAATGCCTTTGCAAAGTCCAAAAACACTATATCCACAGCGGCCCCTCTGTCTAGGCTTCTGCTCACCTCTTCATAAAAACAAATACGGTGCTGGCGGGAAGGTGTTCCCGCAAACCGCAGTACAGTTACGTCGCAGTGATGGTGCGGGCTCAGAAGCAGAGTTGGCACCATCACCGCGGGATGACAGCTGTATTATACAGCTGGCACCTTCCTGTAACTGCCAGGACCGGAGCTATTCTCCGATCCGGCTGATTAACCCCTCAGATGCTGCCCGCAATAGAGCGCAGCATCTGATGGGTTTTAACCCGACCGGCAACCCAGCGACTCAATCACTGGGTTGCTATGGCAATCGAAGGCCAAATAATGGCATCCGAATCTGCCTTGTACGGTAGCCGATAAAGAACCGCCTGTGGCGGTTCCTCATAGGCTTGTTGTCAGTGAATAACTGACAGCGCTAATACACTGCACTACCTATGTAGTGCAGTGTATTAGAGTAGCGATCGGGGCATCAGGCCCTCAAGTCCCCTAGTGGGACAAGTCAAAAAAGTAAAAAAAAGTTAATAAAAATGTGGTAAAACAATAAAAACACACGTTTCAAATAAAAATAAAGCTAAACTGACTTTTTTCCCATAGTAAGTCTCTTATTATGGGAAAAACCGTAGAAATAAAAAAAAACGATATATAAGTGGTATCACCGCGTCCGTAACGACCCAAACTACAAAACTATTATGTAATTTATCCCGCACGGTGAACTCTGTAAAAAAAAAACATGAAAAACAACGCCAGAATCTTTGTTTTTAGGTCACATCTCCTTCCAAAAAATGCTATAAAAAATGATCAAAAAGTCACATTTACTCCAAAATAGTACTAATAAAAATGGCAATCCGTCCCGCAAAAAATAATCCCTGACACCCCTTTGTGCACGCAAAAATAAAAAAGTTATGGTTCTTAGAATATGGCGACGCAGAAAACAAATGATTTTATAAAAAAAAGTGATTTTATTGTGCAAAAGCCGCAATACATTAAAAAAAACTACCGTATATAAATTTGGTATCACCGTAATCGTATCAATCCGCAGAATAAAGTTAACATGTGATTTAGGGAGCACTGTGGATGCCGAAAAAAAAACAATAAACAACTATTCCAGAATTGCTTGTTTTTGGTAATTTCCTTTACCAAAAAATGAAATAAAAAGTGATCAAAAAGTCGTATGTGTTCTAAAATGGTACCAATAAAATCTACAGCACGTCTGGCAAAAAAACAAGCCCGCACACCGCTCAATCAACTGAAAAATAAAAAAGTTATGGCACTAGTAATGCGGTGATGAAAAACATCTCAATGCGCAGGCCGGAGGGGAACATTCCTTCAGTTTCAGGGCCACAGTATTGAGGAACTAGGAAGATAAGGGACATAGCACATCCCCTGGAAGCGAGGGCGCCCGTATTATACCAGCGCAAAACTTTCCCAGCAATATTTCCCAAACTACAAAGGAGAAAAAGTCCCCAAAAGGTGCAGAGCGTTACAAAAGGGGGATAAGAAAGAAAACCGTTTATCAGTGTGACACCGGCCTGTGCATAACGGATCGCTTCACATCGTAACACACATCTATGGATAATTGTATTATTTACCCCATTATTATACACTCTTATTATGCCCTGATGTTCTCCGCACAGATTACATATGCCACTACATTATAAACTGAAATACCAGCAAAACCCCAAACAGAAAAACGAACTAGCAAAATCCATGCTCAAAATGGCGGTCTTTCCCTTCTTAGCCGTACAGTGTGCCCAAACAGCAATTTATGGCCACAAGTAAGGCATTACCATACCCGGGAGAACCCGCTTAACAATTTATGGGGTAAGATTCTCTAGGGGCACAACATATTGTGCGGTGAATAGGCATATCAGTGGAAAAATTGCAATTTTCCCTTTGCACCATCCACTGCGTATTCATTTCTGAAAAACACCTGTGGAGTGAGTCTAAATTCTCACTACACCCCTTGATAAATGCCTTTAGGGGTGTCGTTTCTAAAACGGGGTCACTTTTGTTTGGTACATCAGTGGTTTTGCAAATGCAACATGGCGTCCAGCAAAATCTACGCTCCAAAAGATAAATACCGCTCCTTTTCTTCTGAATGCTCCCATATACGTAAACAGCTGATTATAACCACATATGGGGTGTTACTGTACTCGGGAGAAATTTCTTTACAAATGTTGGGGTGCTTTTTCTTCTCTATTACTTGTAAAAATGAAAAATGTTGATCTAAAACTACATCTTGGTGGAAAAAATTATTTTTCATTTTCATGGCTTAATTCTAATTAATTCAGCAAAAAATCTTTTGGATCAAAATTTTCACTATACCCCTAGATGATTCCTCAGGGGGTGCAGTTTCCCAAATGGAGTCACTTTTGGGGTGTTTCCATTGTACTAGTACTACAGGGGCTCAGCAAATGTGACATGGCGCCCAGAAACCATTCCAAAGTCCAAATGGTGCTCCTTCCATTCTGAGCCGTACCGTGTGTCCAAACAGATGTTTATGACCACATGTGGGGTATTTTTTTACTCGGGAGAAATGTCTTTACAAATTTTACGATGCTTTTTCTCCTTTAGTCCTTGTGGAAATGAAAAAAAATTAGCTAAACCTACATTTTATTTGAAAAAAATGTAGATTTTCATTTTCACAGCCTACTTCCAAAAATTTCTGCAAAAAACTTGTGGGGTCAAACTGCTCACTGTACCCCTAGATAATTTCCTCAAGGGGTATAGTCTCCAAAATGGGGTCACTTGTTGTGGGTTTCCACTTATTTGTACCCTCAGGGGCTTTGCAAATGCGACATGGCCTCCGCAAACCATTCCTGCTAAATTTGAGTTCCAAAAGCCAAATGGCGCTCTTTCCCTTCTAAGCCCAGCTGTGTGTCCAAACAGCCGTTCATGACCACATGTGGGTTATTGTTTTACTCGGGAGAAATTGCTCTACAAATGTTGTGGTGCTTTTTCTACTTTAGTTCTTTTGGAAATGAAAGAAAATTAGCTAAAGCTACATTTTATTTGAAATAATGTAGATTTTCACTTTCATGGCCTAGTTCCAAAAATTTTTGCAAAAAAACAGGCAGGTCAAAATGCTTGCTACACCCCTATATAAATTCCTCGAATGGTGTAGTTTCCCAAATGGGGTCACTTTTGGGGGGCTTCCAGTGTTTTAGTTCCACAAGACCTCTTCAAAGCTGACATGGTACCTAAAATATATTCTAATAAAAAGGAGGCCCAAAATCCACTAGGTGCTACTTTTTCTTCGGAGGCTGGTGGCTTCAGTCCAGTAGCACACTAGAGCCACATGTGGGATATTTCCTAAAACTGCAGAACATGGGTAATAAATATTGAGTTGCATTTCTCTGGTAAAACCTTCTGTCGTACAAAAAAAATGGATTCAAAATGAATTTCTGGAAAAAAATAATGAACTTTGTCAATTTCACCTCTACTTTGCCTTAATTCCTGCGCAATGTCTAAAGGGTTGAGAAACTTTCTAAATGCTGTTTTGAATACTTTGAGGGGTGCAGTTTTTAAAATGGGGTGACTTATTGGGGGTTTCTAATATCTAAGGACCTCAAAGCCACTTAACAACTGAACTGCCCCCTGTAAAAATAGCATTTTGACATTTTTTTGAAAATGTGAGAAATTGCTGCTAAAATTCTAAGCCTTGTAACGTCCTAGAAAAATACAAGGATGTTCAAAAAACGATGCCAAACTAAAGTAAACATATGGGGGATGTTAATTAGCAACAATTTTGTGTGGTATAACTATTTGTCTTACAAGCAGATACATTTAAATTGAGAAAAATGCAAATTTTTGCAATTTTTCGCTAAATTTTGGTGTTTTTCACAATTAAATACTGATTGTATCGGGCAAATTTTGCCAGTATCATAAAGTCCAATGTGTCACGAGAAAAGAATCTCAGAATCGCTTGGATAGGTAAAAGCATTCCGGAGTTATTACCACATAAAGTGAAACATGTCAGATTTGAAAAATGAGGCTCTGTCAGGAAGGTCAAAAGTGGCCAAAGAGGGAAGGGGTTAAGCTTACTGGTCTATAATTACACGGGGAAGACCTAGAGCCCTTTTTGAAAATAGTCACCACATTTTCCCTGCGCCAGTCCCTTGGCACTATACCGGTCACTAGAGAATCTCTAAATATTATGAAGAGGGGGACAGAAATAACTGAACTAAGCTCTTTAACCCCTTCAGGACCCAGCCACTCTTGGACCAAATGTCACAGCCTCATTTTTTAAATCTGACGTGTGTTACTTTATGTGGTAATAACTTGGGAATGCTTTTACCTATCCAAGCGATTCTGAGATTGTTTTCTCGTGACATATTGTACTTTAAGTTAGTGAAAAAATGTGGTCGATATATTCAATATTTTTGTGTGAAAAACACCAAAATTTAGAGAAAATTTGCAAAAAAATTAGCATTTTCTAAATTCAAATGTATCTGCTTGTAAGACAGATAGTTATACCACACAAAATAGTTACTAGCTAACATTTCCCATATGTCTACTTTAGATTGGCATCATTTTTTGAACATCCTTTTATTTATTTTTTTTATAAGTTTAGAGGCAATTTCTCACATTTTCAAGAAAATTTAAAAAGCCTATTTTTTAGGGACCAGTTCAGTTCTGAAGTGGCTTTGAGGGCCCCAACATTTGTAAAGCAACTTTTCCAGAGGACGGAAATACCCAACATGTGGTCATAAACTGCTGTTTGGGCAAGCAGCAGGACTCAGAAGGTAAGGCACGCCATTTAGCTTTTGGAGTACAGATTTTGCTGGTTTGATTACTCGGCACCATGTCGCATTTGTAAGGCTCCTAAGGTACCAGTACAGTGGAAAAAAAGTGACTCCATTTGGCAAACTACACCCATTGAGGAATTCATATAGGGGTTTAGTGAGCATTTTGACCCCACAGGTGTCTCATATATTTTATTAGAAATGGGCAGTGAAAATTAAAAATTACATTATTTTCCAATAAGATGCAACATTAGTTCAAAATTTTTCATTTTCTCAACAAATAAAGGAGAAAAAGCACCGTAACATTTGTAAAGCAACTTCTTCAGAGTAGGGAAATACCCCACACGTGGTCATAAACTGCTATTTGGACACACAGCAAGGCTCTAAAGGGAAGGAGCGCCATTTAGGACTTGGAGTGGAGATTTTATAAGATTCGTTTTTTGACACCATGTTGCATTGAGCTATAGTACCAGTACAGTGGAACCCCCGATAAATTACCCCATTTTGGAAACTAGATCCCTCAAAGAATTTATCTAGGGGTGTAGTGTTTTGCAAAAATGAGTAAACTTTAGATGTTGCAGATTGAAAATTGCTGTTTCCCCCAGATATGCCATTTCAGTGCCCAATGTGTTGTGCCCAGCTTGTACCACCGTAGACACACATCCCATAAATTGTTAAGCGGGTTCTCCAGAATACAGTAATAACCCATATGTGGTCATAAATTGCCGTTTCGGCACACTGCCAGGCTCAGTTGGACCACCATTTGGCTTTTAAAGCGCAGATTTTGTTTGGTGTTTTAGTGGTATTTTATCTTATAATGTGGGGGCATATGAAAGCTGGGCGGAGTACATCAGGGTACATGTAAACTGGGTGGAGTACATCAGGGTACATGTAAACTGGGTGGAGTACATCAGGGTATATGTAAGATGGGCAGAGTACATCAGGGTATATGTAATATGTGAGGAGTACATCAGGGTATATGTAATATGCGGGGAGTACATCAGGATATATGTAATCTGTGAGGAGTACATCAGGGTATATGTAATATGCGGGGAGTACATCAGGGTATATGTAATCTGTGAGGAGTACATCAGGGTATATGTAATATGTGAGGAGTACATCAGGGTATATGTAATATGCGGGGAGTACATCAGGATATATGTAATCTGTGAGGAGTACATCAGGGTATATGTAATATGCGGGGAGTACATCAGGGTATATGTAATATGTGAGGAGTACATCAGGGTATATGTAATATGTGAGGAGTACATCAGGGTATATGTAAGCTGTGAGGAGTACATCAGGGTATATGTAATATGCGGGGAGTACATCAGGATATATGTAATCTGTGAGGAGTACATCAGGGTATATGTAATATGCGGGGAGTACATCAGGGTATATGTAATATGTGAGGAGTACATCAGGGTATATGTAATATGTGAGGAGTACATCAGGGTATATGTAAGCTGTGAGGAGTACATCAGGGTATATGTAATATGTGAGGAGTACATCAGGGTATATGTAATATGCGGGGAGTACATCAGGGTATATGTAATATGTGAGGAGTACATCAGGCTATATGTAAACTGTGAGGAGTACATCAGGGTATATGTAAGCTGTGAGGAGTACATCAGGGTATATGTAAGCTGGGCGGAGTACATCAGGGTATATGTAAGCTGGGCTGAGTACATCAGGGTATATGTAAGCTGTGAGGAGTACATCAGGATATATGTAATCTGTGCGGAGTACATCAGGGTATATGTAAGCTGTGCGGAGTACATCAGGGTATATGTAATATGTGCGGAGTACATCAGGGTATATGTAATATGTGAGGAGTACATCAGGGTATATGTAATATGTGAGGAGTACATCAGGGTATATGTAAGCTGTGAGGAGTACATCAGGGTATATGTAAGCTGTGAGGAGTACATCAGGGTATATGTAA
The DNA here is from genome assembly GCF_050947455.1 of Rhinoderma darwinii. Taxonomy (NCBI): domain Eukaryota; kingdom Metazoa; phylum Chordata; class Amphibia; order Anura; family Rhinodermatidae; genus Rhinoderma; species Rhinoderma darwinii. Next base: position 32,778,448 of record NC_134688.1, read on the forward strand.
TATGTGCGGAGTACATCAGGGTATATGTAATATGTGAGGAGTACATCAGGGTATATGTAATATGTGAGGAGTACATCAGGGTATATGTAATATGCGGGGAGTACATCAGGGTATATGTAATATGCGGGGAGTACATCAGGATATATGTAATCTGTGAGGAGTACATCAGGGTATATGTAATATGTGAGGAGTACATCAGGGTATATGTAAGCTGTGCGGAGTACATCAGGGTATATGTAATATGTGAGGAGTACATCAGGGTATATGTAAGCTGTGCAGAGTACATCAGGGTATATGTAATATGTGAGGAGTACATCAGGGTATATGTAATATGCGGGGAGTACATCAGGGTATATGTAAGCTGGGCTGAGTACATCAGGGTATATGTAATATGTGAGGAGTACATCAGGGTATATGTAATCTGTGAGGAGTACATCAGGATATATGTAATCTGTGAGGAGTACATCAGGGTATATGTAATATGCGGGGAGTACATCAGGGTATATGTAATATGTGAGGAGTACATCAGGGTATATGTAATATGTGAGGAGTACATCAGGGTATATGTAAGCTGTGAGGAGTACATCAGGGTATATGTAATATGTGAGGAGTACATCAGGGTATATGTAATATGCGGGGAGTACATCAGGGTATATGTAATATGTGAGGAGTACATCAGGCTATATGTAAACTGTGAGGAGTACATCAGGGTATATGTAAGCTGTGAGGAGTACATCAGGGTATATGTAAGCTGGGCGGAGTACATCAGGGTATATGTAAGCTGGGCTGAGTACATCAGGGTATATGTAAGCTGTGAGGAGTACATCAGGATATATGTAATCTGTGCGGAGTACATCAGGGTATATGTAAGCTGTGCGGAGTACATCAGGGTATATGTAATATGTGCGGAGTACATCAGGGTATATGTAAGCTGTGAGGAGTACATCAGGGTATATGTAAGCTGTGAGGAGTACATCAGGGTATATGTAAGCTGTGCGGAGTACATCAGGGTATATGTAATATGTGAGGAGTACATCAGGGTATATGTAATATGCGGGGAGTACATCAGGGTATATGTAATCTGTGAGGAGTACATCAGGGTATATGTAAGCTGTGAGGAGTACATCAGGGTATATGTAATATGTGCGGAGTACATCAGGGTATATGTAATATGTGAGGAGTACATCAGGGTATATGTAATATGTGAGGAGTACATCAGGGTATATGTAATATGCGGGGAGTACATCAGGGTATATGTAATATGCGGGGAGTACATCAGGATATATGTAATCTGTGAGGAGTACATCAGGGTATATGTAATATGTGAGGAGTACATCAGGGTATATGTAAGCTGTGCGGAGTACATCAGGGTATATGTAATATGTGAGGAGTACATCAGGGTATATGTAAGCTGTGAGGAGTACATCAGGGTATATGTAAGCTGTGAGGAGTACATCAGGGTATATGTAAGCTGTGCGGAGTACATCAGGGTATATGTAATATGTGAGGAGTACATCAGGGTATATGTAATATGCGGGGAGTACATCAGGGTATATGTAATCTGTGAGGAGTACATCAGGGTATATGTAAGCTGTGAGGAGTACATCAGGGTATATGTAATATGTGCGGAGTACATCAGGGTATATGTAATATGTGAGGAGTACATCAGGGTATATGTAATATGTGAGGAGTACATCAGGGTATATGTAATATGCGGGGAGTACATCAGGGTATATGTAATATGCGGGGAGTACATCAGGATATATGTAATCTGTGAGGAGTACATCAGGGTATATGTAATATGTGAGGAGTACATCAGGGTATATGTAAGCTGTGCGGAGTACATCAGGGTATATGTAATATGTGAGGAGTACATCAGGGTATATGTAATATGTGAGGAGTACATCAGGGTATATGTAAGCTGTGCAGAGTACATCAGGGTATATGTAATATGTGAGGAGTACATCAGGGTATATGTAATATGCGGGGAGTACATCAGGGTATATGTAAGCTGGGCTGAGTACATCAGGGTATATGTAATATGTGAGGAGTACATCAGGATATATGTAATCTGTGCGGAGTACATCAGGGTATATGTAGTTTGTCCGGAGTACATCAGGGTATATGTAAGCTGTGAGGAGTACATCAGGGTATATGTAATATGTGAGGAGTGCATCAGGGTATATGTAAGCTGTGCGGAGTACATCAGGGTATATGTAAGCTGGGCGGCGTACATTAGGGTATATGTAAGCTGGGCGGAGTACATCAGGGTATATGTAATATGTGCGGGTAGATCAGGCTATATGTAAGCTGGGCGGAGTACATCAGTGTATATGTAAGCTGGGCGGAGTACATCAGGGTATATGTAAGCTGGGCGGAGTACATCAGGGTATATGTAAGCTGGGCGGAGTACATCAGGATATATGTAATATGTGCGGGTAGATCAGGGTATATGTAAGCTGGGCGGAGTACATTAGTGTATATGTAAATGGGCGGAGTACATCAGGGTATATGTAAGCTGGGCGGAGTGCATCAGGCAGACCTCCCAACCGTCCCGAATCCGGCGGGACAGTCCCGGTATTTGACTTCTGTCCCGCCGTCCTGGCGGTCTGAGCAATGTCCCACCCTGCCCCCGACTCCCCCTGTTGCCAGCCACGCCCCCCTGCAACGACGACGCTGCCTGCACAGAGTCTGCTTGGAGCAAGGGAACAGAGTGCAGCAGACACACTAAAGCGGAACGCTGGAGGGGAGAAGAACGAAGCCACAGGACAGGGGTGACTGGTGAGTACACAGATTAAACTATTTAGTGCCTGGGAACACTAGCATTTATATATTCATATAAAAGCACATTCTTTTTGCAGCTACCGCCCCCCCCCCCCTGTGCCCCTCCCCCCTCTCTGGACTGCTGTAACTTCTGGCAAGAGAGGGAGAGTAGTGGTAATAAAAAATACCCACACTTCTCCATTAAACATCTATCTAATCTATATGTATGTCTATTCTATCTATCTATCTATCTATCTATCTATCTATCTATCTATCTATCTATCTATCTATCTATCTATCTATCTATCTCATATCTATCTATCTATCTATCTATCTATCTATCTATCTATCTATCTATCTATCTATCTATCTATCTATCTCATATCTATCTATCTATCTCATATCTATCTATCTATCTATCTATCTATCTATCTATCTATCTATCTATCTATCTATCTATCTATCTATCTATCTATCTATCTATCTTATCTATCTATCTATCTACCTATCTCATATCTATCTATCTATCTATCTATCTATCTATCTATCTATCTATCTATCTATCTATCTATCTATCTATCTATCTATCTATCTATCTCATATCTATCATCTATCTATCTATCTATCTATCTATCTATCTTATCTATCTATCTATCGATCTATCTCATATCTATCATCTATCTATCTATCTATCTATCTATCTATCTATCTATCTATCTATCTATCTATCTATCTATCTATCTATCTATCTATCTATCTATCATCTATCTATCTATCTATCTATCTATCTATCTATCTATCTATCCATCTCATATCTATCATCTATCTATCTATCTATCTATCTATCTATCTATCTATCTATCTATCTATCTATCTATCTATCTATCTATCTATCTATCTATCTATCTATCTATCATCTATCTACCTATCTCATATCTATCAATCTATCTATCTATCTATCTATCTATCTATCTATCTATCTATCTATCTATCTATCTATCTATCTATCTATCTATCTATCTATCTATCTATCTAATATCTATCTATCTAATATCTATCTATCTATCTATCTATCTATCTATCTATCTATCTATCTATCTATCTATCTATCTATCTATCTATCTACCTATCTCATATCTATCAATCTATCTATCTATCTATCTATCTATCTATCTATCTATCTATCTATCTATCTATCTATCTATCTATCTATCTCATATCTATCTATCTATCTATCTATCTATCTATCTATCTATCTATCTATCTATCTATCTATCTATCTATCTCATATCTATCATCTATCTATCTATCTATCTATCTATCTATCTATCTATCTATCTATCTATCTATCTATCTATCTATCTATCTATCTATCTATCTATCTATCTATCCATCTCATATCTATCATCTATCTATCTATCTATCTATCTACAGCAATCAAAAAAGTAGGCAGCACACCATCGGAATTAGTGAAAAAGAGGGTACTTTATTGACCCTAAGTGCGACGTTTCAGCTCTATCCACTAGAGCCTTTCTCAAGCAAATGACAAGTGGAACAACAGTGGTATAAAACAGGTTCACAATTGAAGCAATTAATAACAGTAATCAAATACAAATCAGAACATACTGTATAGAAATGTGAATATAGTGTAAACAAATCAATGGTGATAATATATCGATGCACATATAAACAGAGAGCAATAGTACAAAAGGTGCTGAGGGATACACTAACACATTAATGCATCTAATATGTGTAAATGGTGATAATGTCCACACACGTGTACATAATCATGAGATCAAAAACATGTTAAAACAAGGGGATATCACCTGGGGATGTTAGATCATACAGCCGCCATAGCGGCATCCACGAGGCGCAACCGCGCATGCGCGGACATATGACTGAGGGCGAAGGTCACCAAAAACGAGTGACATACTCGGCGCATGCGCACTGCGCAACTAAGTGCATCGGCGCCATCTTGGGTACTGGCTATAGAGAGGTAAAGGCAATTACTCAGTAATATGCCTAAAAAAATACTGGTGAGCCGGACGAGGACAGAGGTGGTAGACATAAAGGTCCATGGATATCATGAACCCCGACATTTAGAGAAGCTCTTATCCAGTGAGGGGACACCGTCCAGAGTGAGCTAGAGGAAGGACAGGAGGACATAGATCAGCAGAACGCCGATCCCTGCCACTCTCATATAGGGAAAGCACTGTCACAAATGCGTGTAGAAACACACAAATGCATATAAGCGCAATCCCAAAACCCCCCAATAGCAACATGGGACGTGTATAGGGAGCGAAACCGGAGAGCACTTATGTCAAAGACGGGTTATGGTCACATGGGAGCATATACGTCAATAATCACCACCAATCATCCCCGGACCCAGATTACATAAATTTAATGACAGTACCATACAGTATAGCACCAGGATAATCAGTCATAAAAACGAAATAAAACAATGATCCAACCGATCCATATAAGTGATATCCCAAAAGATGAATCTTCATCTAGAAAAAGAGAAACAGAGTTAGTATATAATCAATAAAATATTCTTGTCAAATATACGGAACAAGAGGTCAGAGCATACCACCCCTGGGACTCAATGTAAGGGGTCTACATCAAACCACCTAAAGCGAAATCAACATTTAAACCCCTTGGTTTTAAAGTATCCAGTTTCCCAATCCATTGAAGTTCTCTTAGTTTCAGGAGTTTAGTCCTGTCACCGCCCCTTCTAGGTAGTGGAATGTGATCTAGAATTGTAAATCTAAGTTGCTGTTCGGTATGTCCAAGGTCGGAAAAATGTTTGGATACAGGAAGATCCAACCTCTTTTTCCTGATGGTGTACCTATGTTGGTTGAGTCTGGTTTTTAAATCTAAAGTGGTCTCACCCACGTACAGAAGCTTACACGGACATTGCAATACATAAATAACAAAATCACTGTTACATGTTAAGTAATGTCTAATGTGAAATTGTTTGCCTGTGCCAGGATGTTCAAAGATTTGCCCTTTACACATAAGGTTACAGTTGACACAGCACAAGCACGGATAACATCCAAGTCTTGGTTTAGATAGAAACATTTGTTTCTTGGCTCTAATAGGGCCAATATCGGCTTTGACTAACTTATTTTTAAGACACGGTGGTCTACGATATGAAAAGAGTGGAGGTCTGGTAAATTCATTGACATGGGGAAGACATTTGCCCAACATGGGCCAATGTCGCCTGATCACATTAGCGATCTCTTTGCTACTTTCCGTGTAGGTAGAAACAAAAGGAACACGACCTAATTCCGTTGCTGAATCAGTTGGTTCTAACAGTGTCGTCCTATCCATTCTGTCAACTTTGGCTCTATGTTTGTCCAAGAGTCTCGTCGGATATCCCCGTTTTTTAAAACGGTCCATCATCACATCTAATGTTTTGTCAGAACTGTCTTTGTCACTGACCACCCTTTTAACGCGCATAAGCTGACTAGTAGGTAAGCTTTCCACCATTTTACGTGGATGACTACTAGAAAAGAGGAGTAAATTGTTACAATCAGTCGGTTTAACAAACAATTCAGTACTGAAATGATCACCCGTGATTTTGACCAATACATCCAGAAATTGAATCTCTGACTCAGACTGCACCAGTGTGAATTTAACTCCCTCGTCTACTGAGTTTAGAAAGTTGTGAAAATCAGTCAGCATTGTGTGGTCCCCAGACCAAATTAAGAAAATATCGTCGATGTAACGCCACCACTTCACAACATGTTTGAAGTGATGGGAAACATAGACGAAAGTTTCTTCTAGAGTACGCATATAAATGTTGGCGTAAGTGGGGGCAATGTTCGACCCCATCGCAGTACCTCGTAGTTGTAGGAAGAAGTCATCCCCAAACAGAAAATAGTTGCATCTCAAAATAATGTCTAACAATTGTAGGAGAAAGATGCGACAATCGGGTGAGAGATCCGACCGTTGCAAAAAATCTTCCACGGCCTGCAGGCCCCTGACATGGTCAATGACGGTATAAAGACTCGTAACATCAAAAGATGCCAGTATGATATTTCTATCATTGGGTACAGAGACTCCCTGCAGTTTCGTTAAAAAATCAGAGGTATCCCTAATGTATGAATCGGCCCCTATAGCATAGGGTCTTAGAATCTTATCAAGAAAAATAGCCACATGGCAAAAAATTGAATCAGTACCGGACACAATAGGTCGGCCCGGAGGATTATTAAGGGTTTTGTGGATTTTAGGGAGCGTGTATAGAACCGGAGTTCTGGGATGTTCAATGATCAAATAATTGCTCAAATTCTCATCAATAATCCCTCCTAATTTAGCCTCGTCCAGTACCATCCTAATTTTTCTACTGATCTCAAATTTGGGATCATATGAGATCCGCCTGTATACAGAGGGATCACTCAATTGTCTCCGTATCTCACTTACGTATAGAGTAGTATCCATAATAACAACCGCCCCACCCTTGTCAGCTGGTTTAATTGTAATACTCTTATCTCTAGTGAGCTCATTAAGTGCCTCAAATTCTGCTGTGGTTAGATTGGGGTGTGCAAATCTATTGTCAGGGCTAGGACCCACTTTAATAGCTTCAATATCACTCCTAACTGCAGTACTGAATGCCTCAATGGCTGGTATATTCAATGGAGGTATGAAATTACTCCCTTTAAAAAGACCCACACACTTAAGATTCAATTCAGAACTCTGGATTGGTGTATCAAAAAGTTTCTCAGAGAACCACCATTTTAATTTAATGGATCTAAAAAAGCGAAATAAATCTTTTTCAATAGAGAACCAATCAGTGCATGCAGCAGGACAAAACGACAAACCCTTATTAAGAAGAGAAGATTGAGCAACAGTCAATACCTTGGAGGAGATATTAATGATTATCGTTTCCTCAACTCCATTGGACCTCTCCTCATCTGTGGTCTGGGCCTGTTCACTCTCTGGTTTAGACCGCCAGCCGTGCCTTCTGCCCCCTCTCCTAGTACGCTTCCTACCGGTAAGGAAGAGTCCGGGGTCTCCCCTAAAAAAGGAAAGGAATTGTCCATCCCAACTTTATTGGGTGCGAAAGATCTCCTGCGTCTCCGATTATCCTTGGATCCGGTCCCATCCTTGTAGTCATCTCTCTGCCAGCTGTATACCTTCCCCTTCTGATAGTCATCCGAGTCTCGGTTCCACTTCCTTCTCTTTATTTCCTCCTGTTCAGTTTTTAACCTCTGTACTTGTGAGACCAAATTTTCAGAAAATTTCTCATACTCCTGATTATCAAGAGCCGATTTCAACACAACATCAACTTCCTGGATAGTATCTTGAACTGTCCGTATTTCTTGCTGTAAAAATTCTAGATTCAATAGAATGATATCAAGGGCAAATTTGTTGGAAATTTGTTTAAAGCGATTGCAAAAAAACTCGTTTTGCGTAAATAGATTCGGTCTGAGGTTAGATCGCATCCCTCTCGGTATCCTTTGGTGTTTATAATACTCTCCAAGAGTCGACATGTGTAATTGTAATGTAATGGCCCTTTTGGACTCATTCTCCATTTTCCTCTTTAAATCAGTAGAAGAGGGGGTGGTAAGATAGCCCACATCACCACTGAGACCCAGCAGTATCCGCTCGACATCCCCCTCCGTATATGCAAAAACTTCGGGCAACAAAGTACCATTGGTGCCATTCATAATAAAAATGAAGTATAAAAAAGATAGAAAAAAGCGAAAAAAGTATTATATTACCGTGCAGGCTGGCGGGTCTTCAATATACAGAAACAAAAAAAGGGATCCAGCAGCACCGGTTGAAGAGTGTGGGTGCAGGCCACACTCTTCAACCGGTGCTGCTGGATCCCTTTTTTTGTTTCTATCTATCTATCTATCTATCTATCATCTATCTACCTATCTCATATCTATCAATCAATCTATCTATCTATCTAATATCTATCTATCTATCTATCTATCTATCTATCTATCTATCTATCTATCTATCTATCTATCTATCTATCTATCTATCTACCTATCTTATATCTATCTATCTATCTATCTATCTATCTATCTATCTATCTATCTATCTATCTATCTATCTATCTATCTATCTATCTATCTACCTATCTCATATCTATCTATCTATCTATCTATCTATCTATCTATCTTATCTATCTATCTATCTATCTATCTATCTATCTATCTATCTATCTATCTATCTATCTATCTATCTATCTACCTATCTCATATCTATCTATCTATCTATCTATCTATCTATCTATCTATCTATCTATCTATCTATCTATCTATCTATCTATCTCATATCTATCAATCTATCTATCTATCTATCTATCTATCTATCTATCTATCTATCTATCTATCTATCTATCTATCTATCTATCTATCTATCTATCATCTAATCTATCTACAAAAATAGAATCCTGCAGCACAGGCTTAAATGAAAGAGGGTGCAAGCCTTAGGGAACAGATCACTGTCCCTATAGACAAAAAGCAGTAAATAGAACAGACACGAAGCAGCTGAGCGCTCACACGAATGCTTCAGCGTCTTCGTTTTAGCGATTGGTGGGGGTCTCAGTGCTCGGACCCCCACCAATGCAAACTTCTGACATGTCACTATGACACGTCAGAAGTTTGTTAAACGTTTACCAAACACTTTAAGTATAAAAATGCCTAAATGGATGCTCCATATGGAGTTAAAAGGGTTATCCAGTCCCTAAAAATGCATGACCTATCCTCAGGATAGGCCATCAAAAGATGATGGGTCGGGGTCCGACTTCCGGGACCCCCTGCCGATCAGCATTTTTGAAGGGGGTGCAGCGCTCGTATGAGTATTCAGTATTGCCGCCTTCTAACATTGAAGTGAATTGGGAGAACAGGCTGAAATACCTGTGAATCGCCGCTGCATCTGTGTCGGAGATTCACAGTGAGCAAGAAAAAACGAAGGGGAAGCAGTGTTCGTACGAGCACTGCGGCCCCTTCAAAACAGCTGATCGGCGGGGGTCGCAGGAGTCGGACCCCGAGCCATTAGCTATAGATGGCCTATCCTGTGAATAGGCCATCAATTTTTAGGGATTGCAAAACCCCTTTAAAGGGGTTTTCCCACAACCACATGTATCCCCTATCCACAGAATAGGGGATACATGTGTGTTCGCTGAGGGTCTGACCACTGGGACTCCCAGCGATGAGATCGGGGGGCCGAAATTCCCCCGAAGTGCTCCATGAGAATGGAGCACTAGTGCACTTGCTCGACCATTGCTTTATTAATTTCTATGGAGCTGCCGGAGATAGTGGTCTATGAACAAAGGAACGGGGAGTGGGAAAAGTAGTGTGTTACATCAATGTTAAAAAGAAAAAAATACTTTATTGAATAATTATTAAAAACAATGTTAGATGAAAAAATGATGACGTTGTGCCAAAGTCCCCTAGATTGGCACACTAAGACAATATTGTGTCTAAATTAATTGCTCCGTTTTATTAAAGATATATGTGTCTAGCCTCCCCCTGTGTATATGCGAGGAGGCTCTGTAATAGTCCCTGATCCAGAGATTAAAGTGTTAAATATTAGCAAATGGCTGTCCCCCTCAGTATCAATGACGAGACAGTCAACCTGCATATGACACTAAAGGTTCCTCCAACGGGCTGTGATTAAAGCCCTGCGGTGGAGAAATCCCTGCATCAATACAACCATATGGGTTGTATGTGCATGTGTCCTATGCAAGTACACACGGCACAGCAGAGTTGAGACTGTTGCGTGCTAGCTAGTCCTCTATGTATAAGCTTGACATAGTAGAGCTGTAACTGCTCCGTGAGGACAACTCTGCAGGAGGAGTAACTGATCAGATAGTGTGCTCACACAGTGATCTCCAGTCCCACGTAACCATTAGTATTCTGCCTGTCAGGCTGTTGTATCACTAAATCGAGGTGTGTTTACTTTGTGCAGATAAGGCTGCCGAAGTCAGTCACATACACATGAGAAGGGTAGAGAGTAAGTGAGCTGCGATCAGCTGTTTGAGTGTATTCACAGCTCAAACATAGCTCGGCATAGCAGAGCTGTAACTGCTACGTGAGGACAACTACAGGAAGGAATAACTGATCAGCCACATTGACGGGCAGGCGGCCACACAGGTAGTGTGCCTCAGCAGTGATCTCCAATCCCACGTAACTGTAAGTGTTCTGCCTGTCAGCCAGTTATATTACTAAATCCAAGTTTGTTTTCTTTGTGCAGATCAGGCTGCCAAAGTCAATCACATATACGTGGGAAGGGCTGAGAGGAGGTGAGCCGCGGTCAGCTGTTTGAGTGTGCTCGCAACTCAAGCATAGCTCAGCTCCGTCCCTCCATGTATTGTGACCGAGTCTGCAGCCCAACATGCGGTATTGACGTGCTTAAGTATTTTAAAATCATCACAATGTTAGATGGTCACACATTGCTCCGTACTGTTCAAATAACAATTTGATTTAATCATTTATCTGGCAGAATATCTGCCCTGGTCAGGGACTTAAGCACGTCAATACCGCATGTTGGGCTGCAGACTCGGTCACAATACATGGAGGGACGGAGCTGAGCTATGCTTGAGTTTCGAGCACACTCAAACAGCTGACCGGGGCTCACCTCCTCTCAGCCCTTCCCATGTGTATGTGACTGACTTCGGCAGCCTGATCTGCACAAAGAAAACACACCTCGATTTAGTGATACAACTGCCTGACAGGCAGAATACTAATGGTTACGTGGGACTGGAGATCACTGTGTGAGCACACTATCTGATCAGTTACTCCTCCTGCAGAGTTGTCCTCACGGAGCAGTTACAGCTCTGCTATGTCAAGCTTATACATAGAGGACTAGCTAGCACACAGTCTCAACTCTGCTGTGCCGTGTCTACTTGCATAGGACGCATGCACATACAACCCATATGGTTGTATTGATGCAGGGATTTCTCCACCGCAGGGCTTTAATCACAGCCCGTTGGAGGAACCTTTAGTGTCATATGCAGGTTGACTGTCTCGTCATTGATACTGAGGGGGACAGCCATTTGCTAATATTTAACACTTTAATCTCTGGATCAGGGACTATTACAGAGCCTCCTCGCATATACACAGGGGGAGGCTAGACACATATATCTTTAATAAAACGGAGCAATTAATTTAGACACAATATTGTCTTAGTGTGCCAATCTAGGGGACTTTGGCACAACGTCATCATTTTTTCATCTAACATTGTTTTTAATAATTATTCAATAAAGTATTTTTTATTTTTAACATTGATGTAACACACTACTTTTCCCACTCCCCGTTCCTTTGTTCATATATCGATAATTGGTGGTGTACACCTAGTGTGAATTACTCCAACATATTATATATAAAATTGTAAGAGGGTAATACCTATCTAAATATATCACGGAGATAGTGGTCCCCTAAGTCCCTAGAAATAAATGGACCGCTGGCCACTTCGGCTGACTTTCAGTCCCCAGTTCTCATCTCTGGGTGCCCCAGTGGTCGGACCCCCAGCGATCACACATATATCCCCTATCCTGTGGATAGGGGATACATGTGTTTGTGCGGAAAACCCTTTTAATTTGTAATATATGACATTTCAGAAGTTCATTGATGTCTAGTTTCTATTGCATCGCAGGGAAGAAGACAGAAGACTGCTGGAGGTAAGTATAATATTTTTTTTTTTTCAAATTACTAACTTTATTTTTATTTTTTTTTGTTTTGCAGGTTCCGCTGGACCGTTTTAACTAGGGCGTAGATTCGTTGTACTACTTCGATGATCTACGTATTTTTTTTTATGTGGGGAAGTTCTTATTTGAATAAAAAAAAAAATTCTTACGTGTCTGTTTTCTTTAATACTTTAATAGCGCCTTAGTAATGGCAGCAGTCTGATTGACAACGTCCATTACTAAGGTGGGGCTTAATGTTTGCTAGTAAAATGGCTGCAACTAACCCCCCATTATTACCCCTGTACTCACTGCCACCAGGGGTGCTGGGAAGAGCCAGGTGCGATCCAGTACCAGACCAACTGTAGTGATGGTCGGGCACTGGGCAGCAGCAGGCTGGTATTATGGGGCTGGAAAGGGCCAAAAACCTTGGCCTTTCCCACCCTTGTAATGCTAGGCTGCTGCTGTGTTGTATCTGGCTGGTTAGGGAAAATGGGGGGGACCCCAGGTCGATTTAAAAAAAAAAAAGAAAACAACATTGCTTTCCCCCCATTTTCCTAACCAGCCAAATACAACACAGCAGCAGCAGGCTAGCATTACTAGGGTGGGAAGGGCCACAGTTTCTGGCCTTTCATAGCCTAATAATATCAGCCTGCGGCAACCCCAGTGTCCGGCCACCACTACAGATGGTCGGGTACTGGATCGTACCCGGTTCTTCCCGACACCCCTGGTGGTGATGGGCACCAGGGTAATATAGGGGGTTAGTTGCTGCCTTTTTACTGGCTCACACTAAGCCCCGCCTTAGTAATGGACGCAGTCAATCAGACAACTGCCATTACCAAGGCGCTAATAAAGGATTAAAAAAAACAAACACATAAGAAAATATTTTTTTTATTGAAATAAGAACTCCCCCACACAACCCTCTTTGACCATTCTATTTTTTAAAAAACGGAGATCATCGCAGTAGTCCAACGAATCTACGAGGTAGTCCAAATGGTCCAGCGGAACCTGCAAAACAAAATAATAAGGTTCGTAATATGAAGAATAAAAATACTTCTCCTCACCTCTAGCGACTTCTGTCTTCTTCCCTTCGCTGCGATATATACTAGACGTCAATGAAAAATAATTCCCCTTCATGTAACTCTGCTACCTGTCAGCTGAAAAGTCATCCACCACAGGGAAAAAAAATTCCCCACCATGTCTGATTGCCCAGTGTTTCTTTGTGGTACTCCGCCATGGGCAAACATTTTTCCCTCTGGCAGATGATTTTTCCATTGACAGGTAGCAGAGTTATACAACAGGAAAACCAATTCCCCATCATGTAACTCTGCTCCATGTTAACTGAAAAGTCATCCACCACAGGGTCTCCCTCTTGACTTTCATTGTTCTCAGCCTTTTGGTTTGTCCTGCAGCTGCTGCCGTGATGAGCAAATGTTATACCCAAGATAGGAAAAGTAACATAAAGACGATATAACCGGATCCATAATATCTGTAATATCCAGACAGTCCAGGGATCTGCAGTGACAATGTACGCGTGTTATTTGCAGAAGCATCTGGCCGTGATTTGATGTGTCTATGCGGGATATTGGGCGTGGTTAGGGGGCGTGACTTAAAAATGTCCCTCTTTTCCGAATTCAAAAGTTGGGAGGTATGCATCAGGGTATATGTAATATGTGAGGAGTACATCAGGGTATATGTAATATGCGGGGAGTACATCAGGGTATATGTAAGCTGTGCGGAGTACATCAGGGCATAATAGGATGATGTAATAATGGATGTAATAATGGGGAGAATGAATAATCCATGGATCGATGTGGTCGCTTTGAACCAATCCTTTATACACAGGCCGGGTTTATTGGGTATTATACAAAATATCTGCGCTCCAGTGTTGCCTAATGTTTGACTTCTTCATTAGCCCTATAAGCCGCACAAGGCCCTAAAGTTTCCTCATCTCCGCTGCATCTACAGGGTCCACCTGTGGGGTCCAGCAAATGACTGTAGTTTCTATTGGTACCACTTTGCGTTACTTGCAACTTTTTGATCACTTTTTATTACATTTTTTTTGAGACAAGATGACGAAAAAAGAAAATGCTGTCATTGTTTTTTATTAAAAATTTGTACGGTGTTCACCGTGCGGTAAAAATAATGTGACATTTTTATAGATCAGGCCGTTCCGAACGCGGCGATACCTATTATGTATCGTTTTTTTTTCAGTGATTGGTGAGGATCACCTATCTCACAGGGATGTATTAGGTCAGGGAGACCACATTGGTGTGCACCACCAAGCAAAGCTAAATAGAGTCAGGAATTGGGGAAGTCAAACACAATCATTTAATACAATACCTCACTACATCATTTGTGGCCAAGGGTATGTGAGTTTGGGGGTCACTCACACATACCAGTTTGCACCATTGGATTTTAAACAATTTTAATGCAGATCAATAAAAGTTAATTATTAATTTACCCACAGACCACATTCTTTCCCCCTTCCCCAATTCCTGACTCAATTTAGTTTTTTTTTCATGTTTTCATATTTTTCCATCCTAGAGACAGTACTTTTATAAATACATTTAAGCAGAAAAATTGGAGCTATTCATTCAGCACCACGGAGATAATACAAATAGGACATATACACACATGTACGATACCTAGCATCTAGGCTAGTTCTACTGTCTTCGGTAGTTACTCTATTTTAACACCATCTCTTCAATTTGTATTATATTCATCAATCCAGCAGATATCATGCGTCTATTACTGTAAATAATTATCGAGACAAAACGGAGGTGCGTTATTTTTGCTTTTTTGCTTTTGAAAAACTAGGAGGTTTATTTATTCAGATAAATTTTTATATAAAGTTAACTCCATACCAATAGTGATTGTTAATTATTTTTGATGTTTGGTACTTTTTCATTATTAATAATATAACAGTATGGTAACAGTTTGTCATATATGAACATATATCTACATTCTCGTAACCACCTACAAGTAAAACACCCTACAATCATGTTTGATGTCAATACACACCTGATGTCTAATTAATCAGTCCAATAATATACTAGGTTCTTGTCACGGAAATGCAACTAAGAGATGTATATACACTCGCTTGATGTATGTGTTTTTTCCTTCTTTTGTGACAGTCATTTATTCACGCGTTGTCTGTGATAATTTACACTACTCCAGTAGGATAATTTTGTGATTTCCAACACTAAGAGAAAATTACGACACAAGTTTTGTTACTTACCAGACAGGGTTAAAATGTTCAAACCCAGCCCAAACTAATCATGTGATAGAGTTTCTTGACTATATATTTGTGAATTTTATCTTCATAGAGCAAGCTATGATTAAGGACCCTAGCGGTCTGAAACGCGTAAGCGTGGTCCCGGGATTGTTGTTTTATCCCTTTTTTTAATATGACCTAATAAAAATTGAATTTTTTATCATTCGAGTGCTGGATCTGCCTTTCCTACACACCATTTTTTGTTACCACAGCCTGCTGTCGACACAGGATTAAAGAGACTCTGTCACCAGATTTTGCAACCCCTATCTGCTATTGCAGCAGATAGGCGCTGCAATGTAGATTACAGTAACGTTTTTATTTTTAAAAAACGAGCATTTTTGGCCAAGTTATGACCATTTTTGTAGTTATGCAAATGAGGCTTGCAAAAGTACAACTGGGCGTGTTGAAAAGTAAAAGTACAACTGGGCGTGTATTATGTGCGTACATCGGGGCGTGTTTACTACTTTTACTAGCTGGGCATTCTGATGAGAAGTATCATCCACTTCTCTTCACAACGCCCAGCTTCTGGCAGTGCAGCACTGTGACGTCACTCACAGGTCCTGCATCGTGTCGGCACCAGAGGCTACAGATGATTCTGCAGCAGCATCGGCGTTTGCAGGTAAGTCGATGTAGCTACTTACCTGCAAATGCTGATGCTGCTGCAGAATCAAGTGTAGCCTCTGGTGCCGACACGATGCAGGACCTGTGAGTGACGTCACAGTGCTGCACTGCCAGAAGCTGGGCGTTCTGAAGAGAAGTGGATGACACTTCTATACACAACGCCCAGCTAGTAATAGTAGTAAACACTCCCCGATGTACGCACATAATACACGCCCAGTTGTACTTTTACTTTTCAACACGCCCAGTTGTACTTTTGCAAGCCTCATTTGCATAAATACGAAAATGGTCATAACTTGGCCAAAAATGCTCGTTTTTTAAAAATAAAAACGTTACTGTAATCTACATTGCAGCGCCGATCTGCTGCAATAGCAGATAGAGGCTGCAAAATCTGGTGACAGAGCCTCTTTAAGCTCAGGAGGATCTACGAGCACCTACAGCTTCTTGGATTTTTATGCCTACTTTGGTATCAATCAAGCTTTACAAAAACGCATTGGAAAAACGTAACTCGGTCATGAGGTGAGCAAAACTTTAGGTAAAACCTTTTTCACTTTTCAAAATCTAGTTAGGTTTAGTGTTAGGAACCCTCGCCCTTGTTAGGTTTAGTCTCAGGGAAGCCCACTCGTTCTATAAAAACACCAATTTTTTGAGCTGGTTTAGGTAGCAGCCTATTGCTCCTAGTTAGGAAAGCAATCAAACATGTCCCAACGGACATTTAGTGCCGAAGAGGCATATTCATTTCTTGCCTCCGACACAGAGTCGTCGGATGGTGAGACTCTGTTTTATTTATCCACCTCCTCATCCAGTGATGAAGAAGAGGAACCTCCTAGGAGATGCCCCTTGACCACCAGTGCAGTTGAAGCCCCCGAGCGAAATGACCCCGCCGCAGTTCAAGCCCCCATTTGGACCCCCACACCAGACATTTATGAGCCCAAAATCCCAGAGTTAAAATTTAATACGGCAGGGCTCAGTGAAATGGGCTTTTTCAAGTTCTTCTTCACTGATGACTTTATAGATCTTATGGTCTCCCAGACAAATTTATATGTCCAACAGTATATTACTAAGAACCCTACATCATTTTATGCCCAATCCTACAGGTGGACCCCTGTAGATGTAGCAGAGTTGGGCAAGTTCTGGGGACTTCACTTGAACATGGGGCTTCTGAAAAAGCCATCCATTAGGACCTACTGGAGCATGGACATCTTATACCATACCCCCAATGTACCGTATGGCCATGTCCAGGATGCATTATGAGGCAATATTTTGCTTCTTAAATTATAAGGATAATGAGCAGTGCCCACCCCGAGATGACCCCAGTTTTGACCGTTTGTACAAACTGAGACCCCTCTTAGACCATTTCAGTGCTCGGTTTGCCCAAGCATACACCCCCGAGAAGTGTATTTCTATTGATGAGTCCCTGGTACATTTTAAAGGGAGGCTTCAATTCCGCCAGTACCTGCCGAGTAAGAGGGCAAGGTATGGCGTAAAGATGTATAAGCTGTGCGAGAGTGCATCAGGGTATACCTACAAATTTAGGATGTATGAAGGGAAGGACAGCAGTATTCAGCCCCCAGAATGCCCCCCCTTACTGGGAATTAATGCAAAAATTGTGTGGGATTTGGTGCACCCACTGCTGGACCAGGGTTACCACCTCTACTTGGATAATTTTTATACCAGCGTCCCACTCTTCAAGTGCCTCGCTTCCAGAAGTCCTGCGGCATGCGGCACTGCTAGAAAAAATCTGAGAGGCCTCCTTAAGACTCTGCTTGGGCAAACACTCAGAAGGGGTGAGAGCAGGGCACAATCTAGCAACAACATATTGTGTGTCAAGTACAAGGACAAGAGAGATGTCCTTGTATTAACAACAATACATGGCCACACCAGTACCCATGTACCTGTACGAGGTACCAGTATAGAGACCCCCAAACCAGACTGCATCCTGGACTACAATAGGTACATGGGAGGGGTTGACTTGTCAGATCAAGTCCTGAAGCCCTACAGCGCCATGCGGAAATCGAGGGTGTGGTATAAGAAGCTGGCCGTGCACATCATACAGATGGCATTGTACAATGCGTACATGCTACGTCGATGTGCAGGCCAGAGGGGAACTTTCCTGGAATTTCAAGAGGTGATTATCAAGAACCTAATCTTTAGGACCAAGAATAGGGAGCATCCAGTACTTCCGGAAGCGAGGCCACACGCATCGTACCAGGGCAACACTTTCCAGGAGAAGTTCCCCAAACTGGCAAGAAGGGAAAAAGTCAAAAGAGGTGCAGAGTCTGCTCAAAGAGGGGGATAAGGAGGTAAACAACATACGAATGCGAAATGTGTCCCGAAAAAACAGGGCTCTGTATGAAAGATTGTTTTCGAATTTATCATACATCCCTTAATTTTTAATTTACCCTGATACACTCCGCACAACTTATGCCCCTCATCTTTCCCTTCTGAGCCCTGCCGTGTGCCCATGCAGCTAATAACAGCCACATGTAGGGTATTGCCGTACCCGGGAGAACCCACATTACATCTTATGGTGTGTATATCTCCAGTGGCACATGCTGGGCACACTATATCGGGCACGGACATGCCATATATATATATAGAAAATTGCAAATCTCACTCTGCCCCATCTGCTGTGCATTATCTTTTACACAGTACCTGTGGGGTCAAAAGGCTCACTACACCTCTAGATGAATGTCTTAAGGGGTGTAGTTTTTTAAAATGGGGTCACTTCTCAGGGGTTTCAACTGTACTGGTACCTCAGGGGCTTCTGCATACATGACTTAGCACCAGAAAAACTCCAGTAGGCCAAATGGTGGTCCTTTCGTTCTGAGCCCTCCCATGGGCCCAAACGGCAGTTTATCACCACAAATGGGGTATTGCCGCACCAAGGACAAATTGGGCAACAAAATGGGGTATTTTGTTTCCTGTGAAAATAAGACATTTTGATAAAAAATGACATCTTATTGTTCTACACACAGGTATCCAGGCTACCAGGACTACTATTATGGGTAAGGCTATCTGAGTTATTAATGTTGGGAGTATTTTACTCTAGAAAACACCCTTTGGACACTTCTGTCCTTAACCCTTTCAAGACCGAGCTCATTTTGACCTTCATGACCAGCCCCATTTTCTCAAATCTGACATGTGTCTCTTTATGTGGTAATAACTCCGGAATGCTTTTGCCTATCCAAGCGATTCTTAGATTGTTTTTTCGTGACATATTGTACTTTATGTTAGTGGAAAAATTTGGTCAATAAATTCATTGCTTATTTGTGAAAAACACCAAAATTTAGAGAAAATTTTAAAAAATTATGATTTTTCTCATTTTAAATGTATCTGCTTGTAAAACAGATAGCAATACCACACAAAATAGTTACTATTTTATATATTCCATATGTCTACTTTATATTTGCATAGTTTTTTGAACATTATTTTATTTTTCTAGGACGTTACAACGTTTAGAACTTTAGCAGCAATTTCTCACATTTTCATATTAAAAACTGCACCCCTCAAGGTATTTAAAATAGCATTCAGAAAGTTTCTTAACCCATTAGGCGCTTCACAGGAATTAAAGCAAAGTAGAGGTGAAATTTACAAATGTTATTTTTTTTCCTGAAATTAATTTGTAATACATTTTTTTCTGTAACACAGAAGGTTTTACCCGAGAAATGCAACTCAATATTTATTGCCCAGATTCTGCAGTTTTTAGAAATATCCCACATGTGGCTCTAGTGTGATAATGGACTGAAATACCGGCCTCAGAAGCAAAGGAGCTCCTAGTGGATTTTGCGGCCTCCTTTTTTTAGAATATATTTTAGGCACCATGTCAGGTTTGAAGAGGTCTTGTGGTGCCAAAACAGTGGAAATCCCCCAAAAGTGAGACGGTTTTGGAAACTGCACCCCTCAAGGAATTTATCTAGGGGTATAGTTAGCATCTTGACCCCACAGGTATTTTGCTATATTTATTGGAGTTTGTCTGTGAAAGTGAAAATCTACTTTTTTTCTGAAAAAATATAAAAAAAAATTATATTTGCAAGGAATAAAGATTAAAAAGCACCCCAGAACTTGTAAAGCTACTTCTCCCGATTACGCCAATACCCCATATGTGGTACTTAACTGCTGTTTGGACCCGCGGCAGAGCTCAGAAGTGAAGGAGCGCCATTTGGATTTTGAAGCGCAGATTTTGCTGGATTGGTTTTCAGTTCCATGTCGCATTTGCAACGCCCTGGAGTAAGCAAAACCGTGGAATCCCCCCAAAACTGACCCCATTTTGAAGACTACACCCCTCAAGGAATTGTTCTAGGGGTATAGTTAGCATTTTGACCCCACAGTTTTTTTGCTGAATTTAGTGGAATTAGGCCGTGAAAATGAAAATCTACTTTTTTCTGAAAAAACATAGAAATGTTTAATTTTTACAATGAATAAAGGAGAAAAATGACCCCAAAATTTGTAAAGCAATTTGTCCTGATTACAGCAATACGCCATATGTTGTAATAAACTGCTGTTTGGACTCAGGAGGGAAGGAACAATATTTGGCTTTTGGAGCTCAAATTTAGCTGGAATGGTTTTCGGGTGTCATGTCGCATATGCAAAGCCCCTGAGGTACCAAAACAGTGGAAACCTCCCAAAAGTCCCTTTAGGGGACTGGAACGAGCGATCATGTGGTTGCTGGTACAATACACTGCAATACTAATGTATTGCAGTATAATGTCATTTTACAGGCTCCTGTAACAGCGCGATCACTGTTCCTGTCCGTTAGTCCCGGGTGTCAGCTGTAATATACAGCGGACACCTGCAGAATATGGAGCGTGCACAGCGCATGAGCCCGCTCCATAAATAACCCCTCGCACCACGACATGCTATTAAGTCGTGGTGCGCCAAGGCGTTAATACGCAGCGGATGGTGCAAAGTGAAAATTAACATTTTACACTGATGTGCCATTTTAATGCACAATATATTGTGCCCAGTTTGTGCCACTGAAGACAAATACCTCATACCATGTTGAGCGGGTTCTCCCGGATATAAAATGTCATATATGTGGACATAAGCTGGTGTTTGGGCACGCTGTGGGGCTCAGAAGGGAGGGAACGCCATTTGGCTTTTGGAGCACAGATTTTGCTTGGTAACTGTTCTGTTTGGGGTTTTGCTTGTATTTCAGTTTATAATGTGGGGGCATATGTAATCTGTGCGGAGAACATCAGGACATAATAAGAGGGTATAATAATGGTGTAAATAAATAATAATCCGCAGATATGTGGCCAGTGTCGCACTGATAAATGGCGCCCGATCTTATCCGCTTTTGGAACACTCTGCACATTTTGCATCGCCATATTCTGGGAGCCAGAACTTTTTTATTTTTTTCTCCAACGGAGCTGTGTGAGGGCTTATTTGTTGCGGGACAATCTGTGCTTTTCATTGGTACCATTTTAGGGTACATGTGATTTTTTTTAATCACTTTTTATTAGATTTTTTTGGAAGCAAAGTGACAAAGAAACATAAATTCTGACAATGTTTTTTGAATTTTTTTTTTTATAGTATTCACCGTGCGGTATAAATGACATTTTACTTTATTCTGCGGGTCGGTACGATTACGGCGATACCATATGTATATAGGTATTTTATGTTTTGTGGCGATTGCGCAATAAAATCACTTTGATAAAATTATTTATTTTCTGTGTCCCCATATTTTGAGAGCCATAACGTTTTAATTTTTCCGTCAAAAAAGCGGTGTAAGGGCTTGTTTTTTTTTTTTGTGGGACGGGTTGTAGTTTTTATTGGTACTATTTTGGGGTACATGCGACTTTTTGATCACTTTTTATTCTTTATTTTGGGAGGGTTGTTGACCAAAAAAAAGTGATTCTGACTGTTTTTTAATTATTTTTTTTGCGGTGTTCACCGTGCGGGAAAAATAATATTATAGTTTTATAGTTTGGGTCGTTACGAACGCGGTGATACCAAATATGTGTACTTTAACATTTTCATTTTTTTCCTATAATAAAAGACTTATTATAGGAAAAAAAGCATTCTTTTTTTTTGTAACTTTTATAACTTGTTTTTACACTTTTATAAAACTTTTTTATTACTTTATTTTTTACTTTTTACTTGTTTTACTTGAAGACTGGCAGCACTGATCGCTGCTATAATACATTACACTACCTAAGTAGTGTAATGTATTATAAACTGTCAGTGTGACGCTGAGAGTCACACTGACAGGAAGCTTATGAGGACCGGCCTCAGGCTGGTTCTCATAGGCTGCCGTGCATGGCAGACCCAGGGGCCGTTATATGGCCCCCAGTTCTGCCTTATAACCGACTGCAGCACCAGCAATCGGTCCCCGGGAAAGTTTGTTGTAGCAACAAACTTTCCAGTTTGTTATAGCAACAAACTTTCCAGTTCGTTACTACAACACACTTTCCCTGCGATCACATGACCGGGACCTGAACTAATCAGGTCCCGATCATATCTCCGGGACCAGAGGCAGGTGATAACAGCGAGATCCGGGTGTCAGCGCTACTCTGAGACACCCGGATCGCGCTTTTAACACCCACCGTGAATTCACGTCGGCACTGCACAGAGCCCAGCAAATGCCGACGTGAATATACAGTGGGCGGTCGGGAAGCGGTTAACAAAACAGCTCACACTCAAACAACTAACGTTATATACGATAGCACACTGCCCTATTCATATGTCCTTAATATAAGGACTTTAAACACACCATACACTTGGTTTTCCTACTTACCTGTGTTCATATCATATAGAGTCTCTCCACTCATGTACCTTTTTAACATGTATGTTTTTATATGTATTTAATAAAATTTGTTATTCTTTTCATATATACTTGGCTCTATACTCTGTTTCTTGTGTGTGTATAGGGTTTAAGTAGAGTATAACAGAGAGAGTTCCCAGCATTATCATTCCCTTACCCCCCTACAACATTACGAATTATATTCACTTGGGACTGGTGTTGTTTTATTAAATTTCTTTTGATTCTCTTGATTTTTTTTGCTGTTTTTGACATTCCACTATGTTCTGCATAAAGCTTAGTGTCAGCTGTACTGTGACTTCTTTATCATAACGGAGCCATACCAGGCCCTTATACACCCTATATGCTTCCCCAATAGAATCCATAAAACATAAAAGGGCCGAGCAGTGCTCCGGGGTCTTTTGGCAAATCACTCTAGCTAGAATCGCAAATGAAAACGTTCACCATATTAACCAATTGGTAAACATTTGCGGAATCAGGAGATAACAGCTTTTGTCCTCCTCCTTCTTTTATGCTCTAGCCCCTCTTCCCCTACATAATTCAGGGGGCACGGACATGTAATCAAATAGACCACACCAGCCGTTTTGCAGTTCACGAAATCTTGGATATCATACTCAACCTTGGTGGTTACACTTTGGAATTTTCTCCCACTTTGGATAAAATCACAAGCCCTACAACTACCACATCTATATGTACCCGGTATCTGCCTATCCAACCAAGTACCTTTTTGTGTTAAAGGATCAAAACAACTCTGCATCACCCTGTCCCTAATATTTTTGCCTCTACGAAACGTGACTGAAGGCCATTGGGTTATCTGATCAGCCAAGTCTACATCGGCACCTAGGTTACGCCAGTACCTCTTGAGTATTTCCATGATCTCAGATTGTTTGGAGTCAAAAGTACCTATTACTTTTTGGAGTCAAAAGTACCATTACTACTGTTACACCAATGTTCAAACGCTGATTCCATATTTTGATATCGTTGATATATATCCAGTCATATAGGGTTCGCAAACGAATCAGGACTTGGAGTATCTTGTTTAATACGTTTTTAAATACACGGTTGGGATTTTCACAGTGGTGATTGTACCTCTGTTTTTAGATAGCTATGAAATAAAGGTTATACATTTTACTCATTTATCACTTCAGTGAATTTGCAATATATTATTATATTATATTATATAATATAAATTTCTGTATAATAATGATACAACAGTAAACTGGAGATGACCGTCCAACACTGCGAATTTAACCCCTTAATGACAATACGCCTTTTCACGGTGGTCATTAAAGGGGTTCTCTGGAAAAAACTTTATGGTCTCATCAAGAGATGAGCGAACTTTTCAAAAGTTCGGTTCGGCTAGTTCGCCGAATTTCACAAAAAAGTTTGATTCGGACTGAACTAGTTCGGACCGAACCTGTCACTTCCGTGCGCCGAGAATGCTACTGTCCAGGGTGCTGATAGAGTTAATGGGCTGCACTAACTCTTTCAGCAACCTTGACAGTACATGCTCGGCGTGCGGAAAATACAATTTAAATGTAATAAAAAAATAAAAATTATACGTTCGTACTTACTTTCCTCCTGTCCGGCCTCCAGCGATGACGTTTCATCCCTTTCGCCGCTGCAGCCAATCACAGGCTGTAGTGGCGGTCACGCACGTAAGGATGACGCTTCATCCCACGTGACCGCCTCTGCAGCCAATCACAGGCTGCAGCGGCGACATGGATGAAACGTCATCGCTGGAGGCCGGACAGGAGGAAAGTAAGTATGAACGTATTATTATTTTTTTTGGGCATGTATGTATGTTGTCATGTATGTATGTATGTATGTGTGTATATATGTGCATGTATGTATGTTGTCATGTATGTATGTATGTATGTATATATGTGCATGTATGTTTGCATGTATGTTGGCATGTATGTATATATGTACATGTGTGTATGTATATTTGCATGTATATATTTGCATGTATGTATGTATGTTTGCATGAATGTATGTTTGTATGTATGTATGTTTGCATGTATGTTTGCATGAATGTATGTTTGTATGTATGCTTGTTGTCATGTATGTATGTTGTCATGTATGTATGTGCATGTATGTTTGCATGTATGTTGGCATGTATGTATGTATATATGTGCATGTTTGTATGTATATTTGCATGTATATATTTGATTGTATATATGTATGTATGTATGTTTGCATGTGTGTATGTTTGCATGTATGTATGTATGTATGTATGTTGGCATGCATGTATATATGTGCATGTATATTTGCATGTATATATTTGCATGTATGTATGTATGTTTGTATGTATGTATGTTTGCATTTTATGTATGTTTGCATGTATGTATGTATGTTTGCATGTATGTATGTATGTATGTTGTCATGTATGTATGTATGTATGTTGTCATGTGCATGTATGTTTGCATGTATGTATATATGTGCATGTTTGTATGTATATTTGCATGTATATATTTGCATGTATGTATGTATGTTTGCATGTATGTATGTTGTCATGTATGTATGTGCATGTATGTTTGCATGTATGTTGGCATGTATGTATGTATATATGTTCATGTTTGTATGTATATTTGCATGTATATATTTGCATGTATGTATGTATGTATGTATGTATGTTTGCATGTGTGTATGTTTGCATGTATGTATGTATGTATGTTGGTATGCATGTATATATGTGCATGTATTTTTGCATGTATATATTTGCATGTATGTATGTATGTATGTTTGCATTTTATGTATGTTTGCATTTTATGTATGTTTGCATGTATGTATGTATGTATGTTTGCATGTATGTATGTATGTATGTTGAAAGAGAAACACCTCCAGCTCACCTTTGTTGCAAATGTGGTTTTTGGGATGATCGTGCACGGATCCTCGTGTCGGCACACAGTAGATAGACGAGACTAGGAAAAAAAGGGTTTGGATCCAGCACAGAAGATTTGATAAAATGGAAAGAAAAATTTCCGAGTTTAATGGGCCAGTCCGTTTGGCAAGTTAAAATCAGGAATGAGGAGCACAGCGTGACATCCTGATAGTGTAAGGAAGAAAGTGATAGTGGTAAATGAAAAGCCTACGCGTTTCAGACGCTGCGAGCGTCCTTAATCATGGCTGAAGCTAGCTGACTGTGATAGATGGCTGCCATATATACTCTAGTACACATATGTTTGTCGTTGACACTAATTAAAGTCTGCATGTGTTCACCCCGTAGTACTTTCAGTATGTTGACATAATTATAAAGTATGGATACGTAATCAACACTGTGTATTAGGAGGAGTTTAATATAATACGGGCTGATAGGGTATTAGTATGTTAATATATTGGTTTGGAAAAGATTTATTATATTATATAACAGTCGTATTCATTGAAACTATCGTATTGGAACACATCCGGTTCAGTGGTTCATTCGTTGTTGTGCTTGCGTTCCATAGAGTATGGTAACGCTGAACCGCACAGCCGGAAGTGGCATCCCGACGCTGGAGACCGAAAAGGAAACAGTACAGTCCGATCGTAAGTATAAGACCTATGTGTTTTGCGAACTATATATGTACTGTAAACTAAGTTAGGTTTGTGCCTGAAAGATTAGCTTAATTATGTGGGTACGAGGGATCAGGTTCTCTATTTGTTCTGAGATACATCCTTTTGAGTGTTGTATTTGTATATCTAGGTAAGGACTTGTCGGCAGAGATAACTTGAATTTGGCATGAAGATTACTTAGGTAGATGAAATCTCTAGAGAAAATGGGACCTAGCTTATTATAGACAGTCAGCTACTAGGTATAGTTAGACGGATAAGAAAGTAAAAACGACTCCATTATATGGAGATGGATGAGAACGGAAAGAAATTGTTTGAGTGACAGAAATCTAATGGATGATCTTATATTGTACTAAGTGACTTTAAAAGATGTTGCTGTGTAATAAACATATGACATACACGCACCATCATTAAAAACATATGTAAACCTTGACGATGAGAAAAATATAATCCAATTATGTAGATGCTCAGTAGAGTTCACCTAATTATAGCTGGTGATTACGTAAGAATGGTTCATAAGTACCAGTTAGTTTTTTGCTTGATAACTCAAGAAGGTATGTATTTTTATTTTTAATTTTTTTTATATTTTTTAATATTTTTTAGAGGCGGAGCCTGTACTTGTAAAGTGGCCTTGTTCTGTAATCCTGGAATATTATGATGTTCAACTTCATGATATAGGTGTTATAGGACTTTACCTTGAGACAGTTACAGATGTGAACCTGGAATGTTACGATGTTTAGCTTCATAATATAGATGTTATGGGATTTTAACTTGAGACATTTACAGATGTTTTTAGTAGTGGAGATTTAAACTTTATAGTATGGAAGTTATAAAACCTTTGACATGAAACAATTATGTGTGTTTTAATAGTGAAGATTTAAATCATGTCTTATGTTAAGGCCATTGGGAAACCGTGTGTTCAATTTGAAAATCCAGTGGGCTTCACGTTGGTAGATTTTGTATTGTAAGTCCCCCCCTCTTTTAGGTAGGTGAATTTTTTCGATAGCTTGACATTGGAAGAAATTGGTTGTCCTGTTATGTTGGTAAATAAAGTGTTTAGCTGCGTTAGACACGTTAACGATATTAGAATTACGGATATAACTTAGGTGTTCCAGTATTCTAGTTTTAAATTTTCTGCTGGTGCAGCCTACATATTTTAGTTTGCATTCCGTACACTCAATAATATAGATAACTGCATTTGAGTTGCAATTGATGTAGTTTTGCACTACAAATGTCAGTGTGTTATCAGCATTAGAAAAGTTTTTGCTAGGATACACGTATGTACAAGTTTTGCATGGGTGTTGCCCGCATTTAAAGAAACCCTTACTTTCTAACCACGTGGATTTGGAGTTATTGGGTGAAAACAATGAGGGAGAAAGTGAGCTACCGAGAGATGGAGCCTTGCGAGCAGAATTGTTGCTCGCAAGGCTCCATCTCTCGGTAGCTCACTTTCTCCCTCATTGTTTTCACCCAATAACTCCAAATCCACGTGGTTAGAAAGTAAGGGTTTCTTTAAATGCGGGCAACACCCATGCAAAACTTGTACATACGTGTATCCTAGCAAAAACTTTTCTAATGCTGATAACACACTGACATTTGTAGTGCAAAACTACATCAATTGCAACTCAAATGCAGTTATCTATATTATTGAGTGTACGGAATGCAAACTAAAATATGTAGGCTGCACCAGCAGAACATTTAAAACTAGAATACTGGAACACCTAAGTTATATCCGTAATTCTAATATCGTTAACGTGTCTAACGCAGCTAAACACTTTATTTACCAACATAACAGGACAACCAATTTCTTCCAATGTCAAGCTATCGAAAAAATTCACCTACCTAAAAGAGGGGGGGACTTACAATACAAAATCTACCAACGTGAAGCCCACTGGATTTTCAAATTGAACACACGGTTTCCCAATGGCCTTAACATAAGACATGATTTAAATCTTCACTATTAAAACACACATAATTGTTTCATGTCAAAGGTTTTATAACTTCCATACTATAAAGTTTAAATCTCCACTACTAAAAACATCTGTAAATGTCTCAAGTTAAAATCCCATAACATCTATATTATGAAGCTAAACATCGTAACATTCCAGGTTCACATCTGTAACTGTCTCAAGGTAAAGTCCTATAACACCTATATCATGAAGTTGAACATCATAATATTCCAGGATTACAGAACAAGGCCACTTTACAAGTACAGGCTCCGCCTCTAAAAAATATTAAAAAATATAAAAAAAATTAAAAATAAAAATACATACCTTCTTGAGTTATCAAGCAAAAAACTAACTGGTACTTATGAACCATTCTTACGTAATCACCAGCTATAATTAGGTGAACTCTACTGAGCATCTACATAATTGGATTATATTTTTCTCATCGTCAAGGTTTACATATGTTTTTAATGATGGTGCGTGTATGTCATATGTTTATTACACAGCAACATCTTTTAAAGTCACTTAGTACAATATAAGATCATCCATTAGATTTCTGTCACTCAAACAATTTCTTTCCGTTCTCATCCATCTCCATATAATGGAGTCGTTTTTACTTTCTTATCCGTCTAACTATACCTAGTAGCTGACTGTCTATAATAAGCTAGGTCCCATTTTCTCTAGAGATTTCATCTACCTAAGTAATCTTCATGCCAAATTCAAGTTATCTCTGCCGACAAGTCCTTACCTAGATATACAAATACAACACTCAAAAGGATGTATCTCAGAACAAATAGAGAACCTGATCCCTCGTACCCACATAATTAAGCTAATCTTTCAGGCACAAACCTAACTTAGTTTACAGTACATATATAGTTCGCAAAACACATAGGTCTTATACTTACGATCGGACTGTACTGTTTCCTTTTCGGTCTCCAGCGTCGGGATGCCACTTCCGGCTGTGCGGTTCAGCGTTACCATACTCTATGGAACGCAAGCACAACAACGAATGAACCACTGAACCGGATGTGTTCCAATACGATAGTTTCAATGAATACGACTGTTATATAATATAATAAATCTTTTCCAAACCAATATATTAACATACTAATACCCTATCAGCCCGTATTATATTAAACTCCTCCTAATACACAGTGTTGATTACGTATCCATACTTTATAATTATGTCAACATACTGAAAGTACTACGGGGTGAACACATGCAGACTTTAATTAGTGTCAACGACAAACATATGTGTACTAGAGTATATATGGCAGCCATCTATCACAGTCAGCTAGCTTCAGCCATGATTAAGGACGCTCGCAGCGTCTGAAACGCGTAGGCTTTTCATTTACCACTATCACTTTCTTCCTTACACTATCAGGATGTCACGCTGTGCTCCTCATTCCTGATTTTAACTTGCCAAACGGACTGGCCCATTAAACTCGGAAATTTTTCTTTCCATTTTATCAAATCTTCTGTGCTGGATCCAAACCCATTTTTTCCTAGTCTCTTATGTATGTATGTTGTTATGTATGTATGTATGTTTGCATGTATGTATGTATGTATGTTGTCATGTGCATGTATGTTTGCATGTATGTATATATGTGCATGTTTGTATGTATATTTGCATGTATATATTTGCATGTATGTATGTATGTATGTATGTATGTTGTCATGTATGTATGTATGTATGTATGTTTGCATGTTTTTATTTTTGCATGTATGTTTGCATGTATGTTTATATATATGTGCATGTATGTAATTATGTTTGCATGTATTTATGTTTGCATGTATATTTGTGCATGCTTGTATATATGTATGTATGTATCTTTGCATGTTTGTATGTATGTATGTTTTAATGTGTGTGTGTATGCATGTATGTATGATAGTTTGCATGTATGTATGTATATATGTGTGTATGTTTGCATGTATATATGTATGTATGTTTGTATATATGTATGTATGTATGTTTGCATTTATGTTTGTTTGTATATATGTCTGTATGGCCATGTATGATACTGTCTGCTGGCGCCCTGTATCTAAGTCAACTTCGCGGCAGGCTTCTATACATGGTATAACAGTCAGTATCACACATTAAACTGAATCTAAGCCTACGACATGTTTTATTTCATTTTTTTTTTACAGGTTTGGTGTTTGGACTACGTCGGTTTCGAGGACTACTTCGATGACAGTTTTTTTTTCTACAATAAAATGGTTAATGAGGGTTGTGTTGGGGGTGCTTTATTTCAATAAAATATTTTATCTATATCTTTGTCTTTTTCTTTTCAAATTTTATTACTATCACTTTAGTAATGGCCGCTGTCTGAGTGACAACATCCATTACTAAGGCGAGGCTTAGTGTTAGCCGGTGCAGAGGCTAACACTAACCACCATTACTACCCCGGTACCCACCACCACCAGGGGTGCCGGGAAGAGCCAGGTACGATCCAGTACCCGACCATCTGTTGTGATGGTCGGGCTCTGGGGCGGCCACAGGCTGGTATTATGAGGCTGGGAAGGGGCAAAAACAGTGGACCTTCCCACCCTTGTAATGCTAGGCTGCTGCTGTGTTGTATCTGGCTGGTTATAAAAGTGGGGGGGACCCCACGTCATTTTTTTAAATTATTTATTTATTTTTAATTTTTTTTTAAAAATACATGGGGTTCCACCCAATTTATCATAACCAGCCACATACAACACAGTGTTATTAGCCTGGGAATGGACAAAACCAGTGGCCCTTCCCACCCATGTAATGCCAGACTGCTACGGCCTTGTATATGGCTGGTTATTAAAAATGTGGGGGACCCAACGTCTACTGTTAAATTTGTTAAATTCAAAAAAAAAAAACTACGTGGGGGTCCCCCCCATTTTTATAACCAGCCCGATACAACACAGCAGCAGCAGCCTAGCATTACAAGGGTGGGAAGGTCCACTGTTTTTGGCCCTTCCCAGCCTCATAATACCAGCCTACGGCCGCCCCAGTACCCGACCATCACAACAGATGGTCGGGTACTGGATCGTACCAAGCTCTTCCCGGCACCCCTGGTGGTGGTGGGTACCGGGGTAATAATGGGTGGTTAGTGCTAGCCTCTGCACCGGCTAACACGAAGTACCGCCTTAATAATGGACGCTGTCAATCAGCCAACTGCCATTATCTAGGCACTAATAAAGTTTAAAAAAAACCACAAAGACAATTCTTTTTTATTGAAATAAGAAATCCCCAACAAAACCCTCGTTAACCATTTTATTAAAATTTGAAAAAACGTAGATCTACGCAGTAGTCCAACGAATCGAAGATGTAGTCCAATCGGTACATCAAAATCTGCAACAACATAAAAAAACAGTTATCAATGTGAACAATACCAATACTTCTACTCTCCTACACACATATATACACGCACACACAAACAAACAAACAAACAAACAAACAAACAACCATACACAAACACACACACACAAACACACATATACACACATATAAACAAACACCCATATATCCACAAACACACACACATAAACACACACCCATATACACAAACACACACATATACAAAAACACACACACACAAACATCTACACACAAACATATACACAAATACACCCATATATACACACACATATACACAAACACATATACACAAACACACCCATATATACATAAACACACACCCATATACACACATATACACAAACACACACAAAAACACACACAAACATCTACACACAAACATATACACATACACCCATATATACACACACATATACACAAACATATACAAAAACACATATACACAAACACACCCATATATACACAAAGACACATAAACACACATATACACAAACACACATATAAAAACAAAAACAGACAAAGACACATACCCAAACACACACACTGTTTCTTTTAAATGCTGCTGTGGAACCCGCTCGATCCACTATATAAGGCTGCGCTATAGTGCAGCATTTAAAAGAAACAGGATCCTGACCTGTCCATAGAGTTTAAGGCAGCACAGAGTATTTCAGGAGATGAGCGTGCAGATTCAGTGCTGCTGTGAACTCTGCTCTTACCATTACGTAGCTCTCAGTCTGTTACCTCTCCTCCACTCCTGTCCTCAAGAACACCTTCACATGATTGGCAAGTCACCACGTAATGCTAAGAGCAGAGTTCACAGCAGCACAGAGTATTTCAGGAGATGAGCGTGCGGATCTTGTGCGGGGTGGTGACTTGCCAATCTTGTGAAGGTGTTATTGAGGACAGGAGTGGAGGAGAGGTAACAGACTGAGCTACGTAATGGTAAGAGCAGAGTTCACAGCAGCACAGAATCTGCACGCTCCTCTCCTGAAATATTCTGTGCTGCTGTGAACTCTGCTCTTACCATTACGTAGCTCTCAGTCTGTTACCTCTCCTCCACTCCAGTCCTCAAGAACACCTTCACATGATTGGCAAGTCACCACCGCGCACAAGAGCCGCACGCTCATCTCCTGAAATACTCTGTGCTGCTGTGAACTCTGCTCTTACCATTACGTGGTGACTTGCCAATCATGTGAAGGTGTTCTTGAGGACAGGAGTGGAGGAGAGGTAACAGACTGAGAGCTACGTAATGGTAAGAGCAGAGTTCACAGCAGCACTGAATCTGCACGCTCATCTCCTGAAATACTCTGTGCTGCCTTAAACTCTGTGGACAGGTCAGGATCCTGTTTCTTTTAAATGCTGCACTGTAGCGCAGCCTTATATAGTGGATCGAGCGGGTTCCCTAGCAGCATTTAAAAGAAACAGGATCCTGACCTGTCCACAGAGTTTAAGGCAGCACAGAGTATTTCAGGAGATGAGCACGGCCGGCCACAGGCAGCCGGTTGTTTTTCCAAGCCGTACTCCCATTATGCACACGACCGTAAAAACACCCGTTATTGCGGGTCGTGATTACGACCCGCAATAATGGGCTCATAGACTTCTGTTACCCACGGGTACCTTCCCGTTTTCTCACGGGAAGGTGCCCGTGCCGTTAAAAAAATAGAACATGTTCTATTTTTCTATTTTACGGGCCGTGCTGCTATAATTAGGATATGTTCACACGACAACGTCCGTAACGGCTGAAATTACGGGGATCTTTCTGCCTGAAAACATCCGCGTAATTTCAGCCGTAGCGGCATGTGCAGGCACTTGAACGCCGCGTCCATTACGGACGTAATTGGCGCTGCTATTCATTGGAGTCAATGAATAACGGCTCCAATTACGGCCAAAGAAGTGACCGGTCACTTCTTTGACGCGGGCGTCTATTTACGCGCCGTCATTTGACAGCGGCGCGTAAATATACGCATCGTGTGAACAGACAAACGTCTGCCCATTGCTTTCAATGGGCAGATGTTTGTCAGCGCTATCGAGGCGCTATTTTCGGGCGTAACTCGGGGCAAAAACGCCCGAATTACGTCCGTAATTAGTGCGTAATGGACGCGGCGTTCAAGCGCCTGCACATGCCGTAACGGCTGAAATTACGGGGATGTTTTCAGGCGGAAACATCCCCGTAATTTCAGCTGTAACGGACGCAAAAGCGGCCGGCTGCCCGTGGCCGGCCGTGCTCGTAATTACGAGTCGTAATTACGAGCACGGCCCGTAAAATAAAAAAATAGAACATGTTCTATCTTTTTAACGGCACGGGCATCTTCCCGTGAGAAAACGGGAAGGTACCCGTGGCTAACAGAAGTCTATGGGCACGCTATTTCTGGTCGTAATTACGACCGTTTTTACGGTCGTGTGCATGAGGCCCCGTAATGACGGGTGGCTACATGTGTGCACCCGTCATTACGGCCGCGTTGCTAGGCGACGTCAGTAAATAGTCACTCTCCAGGGTGCTGAAAGAGTTAACTGATCGGCAGTAACTGTTTCAGCACCCTGGACAGTGACTACCGATCACAATATAGAGTAACCTGTAAAAAAAAAAAGACGTTCATACTTACCGGGAACTCCCTGCTTCCTCCAGTCCGGTCTCCCGGCCGTTGCCTTGGTGACGCGTCCCTCGCGACATCCGGCCCGACATTCCTTGATGACGATGCAGCCCTCTGCAGCCAATCACAGGCTGCCGCGTCAGAAAAGAAGGTCGGACTGGAGGAAGAAGAGGGACTCGTCCGCAAGACAACGACCAGGTAGTATGAAATGCTTTTTATTTTATTTTTAATCAGCAGCCTCTTTTCTCTATCAGTGATTTATAGAGATAAGTGGCTGCCGATTTGTATAATATTTTTGACCGGGTTCGGTCAAAACGGGTTCGGCCGAACCAGGTGAAGTTCGGATTCGCTGCGAACCGAACTTTTCCGGAAGTTCGGACCGAAACCGGGTTCGGTTGTCCCTGTTCGCTCATCTCTAGTCTCATGTTTACTTGATAAAGTGGTTCTGTTTCCACTAAATGCGTTGTACCTCAAGAAACCCTCTATCTCTCATTTTTATGTATGTTTTATTATGATCTATTGTTTTAGACAATTAATTATATATATATTTTTTCTCAAAAAAGTATTGCGCCTGCATGGTGTCTCTTTTTTACAGTGGATCCCACCTGGTTCCCACTGTTTTTATCTACCTGCTCTTACTGAAGATGTCCTCAAAACTGGCTTAATGAGATGGTAGATCGGAGAGTGACTGAGGCAGTGGAGGCAAAACAGGGCGGACCTGTTGCAGGCAGTGGCTAAGGCATCTTGGCCCCCATTGGGGGACCTCTCCAGAACTCCAGTGAAGGACCTGGGCATGTAGACGAAGCCAAGGCAGACCCAGCAGAACCGGGTTGATGGCTTTAGGCAGGACGAGGAAGTTGATCTGTTCTGAGTGAAGGACTCCGATTTGTAACGTAAGTGGTTTCATGATAGCCACAATAGGATCGGGCAATGGTAGTCCATTTACAGAAGCAACAGCAAGGGATCTCTCTAGAAGAACTGTGGGTAGATGTAGTCGGTTTACTAAATCCTGCTGGATGAAATCTGCAGTTGCCCTGGAGTCAAAATAGGCAGAGGAGAAGTGTGATGTCTCTCCCGAGATGATGGTCACAGGAATAGATAATTTGGAAGAGGTTTTGATGTTTGGCATCATCCCACCTAGAGTTGCCTCTCTAGGAGCTGGAGTTTCCCGGCTTTTGTGGACATTGGCGCACGACCTGAAGACCTGAAGAGCGTCAGCGCTGTTTCTCCTGCTTGGACAACTTGACTCTGTCTACCTGCATTGGTTCCTCAGGTAGAGCAACAAGAGGGGGCAGTAGTGGTCTCTGGAACGAGGGTGCTAATCTGTGAAAACGTCTCTCCACCGAACCTCCTCATCGCGTTCCTGGATCCTCATGTTGACCCGGGTAGCCAACAGGATATGGGCATCCAAGGTCGCGGGCTGCCAGCTCGTCCATGGTGTGTGAGGACAGTACATGCCATAGGTCGCCACCAATGCTTCATTGTTCCATGCCAACTCTGCTGCCAGGGTACGGAAGGAGATGGTATACTCTCCTGCTGTGGACCCCCTTGCTTGAGGGTTAGCAGAGTGGCTGCTGCTAAGGATGTTCGACGCGGCTTCTTGAACACGTCACAAAAAGTCTGTAAGAACAGGGCTAAGTCCGAAAATTTGGGCCCCTGTCATTCCAGGATGGGGTTCGCCCATCCGAGGGACTTGCCAGCACGCAGTCATAGCGAGGAAAAAGAGGCAGTGCAACTGTGGATCCGGAAAACAGACAGTAGGAGTATTAGGCAGTGGAACGGCAGCAGTCTCTGGGGAAGGAACAGGGAGTTCATCCAGTCGGGCGATGATGGAGTTTACAGCCACGAGGAGTTGATCCTGACGTGCATATAGATACAATATATACTATTGGGGTCCACCCCTTAGTAATTGCTGACGTGCATATAGGTCACGCATATACGTCTGTATGACCTGAACTGTGGTCTTAGGCTGGCCAGCGGGTTCCATGGTCTGAGCGTACTGTCACAATCTAGGGAACATATGTAGCTGACTTTAGCTTGACTAATAACGCATTAAATACACAGTGGAAAGATCCCTTATCTTGACCTTTTCAATGACTTCTCAATGGTTATTTTTGTGTGATATCACGCTGTAACAAGTTATCAGAGTCAAGTTAAAGATGGCTACATCCGTATGTGGACCCACTAGGCCGTGGGCTCCGGCTCAGATAGGGCTAGGTGTGGCAGGTTGCGCCAGACAAAGCAGATGGCACCAGGAATGGTAGATGACTCACAGACGTGGCATATCCAGCCGGCGGTACCACACGACTCTGATAAAAGGCAGGCACAGTTAGGAAACAGCAAGGGATACAGGAAAGAGGATGCAGGGAACGGGAACTCTGAGATCAAGCAGGAAAATACTAAGGGACCCTTTGAAATACAAACATGGGAAAAGTACAAATAACGCTCAAGCAAGGAGTGGAAGGGCAGAGACCTTTTTATAATCCAGGGTGCACTGGGGTAGGATAGCAAACTTTTAGGAAGTGCGCACGCTGGCCCTTTAAGGCACTCCTCGCACACTCCAGGAAGGAAAGGCCGCGCCAGCCGTGGTCTCTGGGGAGGTGGCCAGGAAGTTGCGGTCGCGGCCGTTCATCACAGGGTGAGCGACAGAGGTCCGCAGTCATAACACTGAGATTTTTTTTGGTGTTGTATATATGTACTGAGCAGTGGCGTAACTACCGCCGTAGCAGCCGTAGCGGCTGCTACGGGGCCGCGGCATGAGGGGGCCCATGTCGCCCGCCGGCACGGGCCCCCACCATGGCCGGAGGCTCCGCTGGCAGCCGCTATGGCTGCTACAGCGGGACGCCACTGAACACTACGGCAGAGCAGGGAGGTATCTCCCCGCTCTGCCATTAACTGGTTCCCGACCGCTGACTGTATTTTTACGGCCAGCGGTCAGGGTCCTTAAAACCCGAGCCATAGACTTTTTACGACTCCGGTTTTAACTTACTGCCCGCGCGATCGGGCTGCTGAATGTCGGGTCTCCGGCTGTCAGTGACTGCCGGGGACCCTGAGGAGAGGATAGAAGCAGCTTTCGCTGCCAGCGATCACACATGTATCCCCTATCCTGTGGATAGGGGATACATGTATTTTGTAGGACACACTGTAGGACGCATTTTTTTGGGAGGCGGGACGCTGTATGGCGTTCCCTACAGGGGGGGGGGAACGCTGTATGGCATTCCCTACAGGGGGGGGCTGTATGGCGTTCCCTACAGGGGGGGGCTGTATGGCGTTCCCTACAGGGGGGCTCTATGGCGTTCTCTACAGGGGGGATGTATGGCGTTCCCTACAGGGGGGGCTGTATGGCGTTCTCTACAGTGGGGGCTGTATGGCGTTCTCTACTAGGGGGGCTGTATGGCGTTCTCTACAGGGGGGCTGTATGGCGTTCTCTGCAGGGAGACTGTATGGCATTCTCTACAGGAGGGCTGTATGGCGTTCTCTACAGGGAGGGGTGTATGGCGTTAGCACTGTCCAATAAATATACAGTAAACAGAAGAAAATACGGTCCAGCAATCCTCATGACAATGTGATGACTTTATTAGAAAAACATTTTATAAACCACACGGCATGTTGAAGTGATGATACAAGACTGCTTACGCGCTTCGAAAGCCAACTACATTCTTCGCAAATGTACGCCATCTCCTCCAAACAGTCAATTACATCAGAAGTCCAGTTCCTTGTGCTGCATGGCTCGTGGACGCCCTATCCGTGGCGATATCCGTGTCCTTTCCACTGCTTCTCACTTGAGTCCTGTAGGCACAAAAAACATTCTGCAAGTATCCATTGTCATCCGTGCCTGCAGATTCTGCTTTAATGATGCAACTCACTCAACTCCTTGTCTATTTCATCGTTTACTGATGCCTCTTTTAGATGCGACAGATGTATTTTTTTTATACTTACCAGCCTGCTTCACAGGCACCATCCCTTTTTATTGGCACCTGATCAATAAGGGGGTCCTGCTCCACCACCATAACACTGCAATACTAAACAAAATCTTCCATAGACATCACGAAAACTAGACAAGCCTTTCCTGCCTTATGTTTCCCAACATTTCCTGGGACAAGTGTGTGTAGGTAGAAATCAACAAACATGTTTCCTGGCCCCAAACTTTACCCCCTCTTTCCAGTAAAGGATTGGCTTTCGGTATCACGCCTCCTCGCTTTTACCTTTTTACTTTATCCTGCGTAAACATTTTTTTCAGCATCTTAAACGTCTTGCCCATTAGCCCATCTATCCCCAACATCAGACCACTTATTATCATCTGACAGATCAGAATCAGACTCAACCAGCTACTGTTGCCTTCTTCTGCTTCTCTTTACATCGAGATGCGCTGCTCCTGTAATTCCAAACATTGTGCCAGTACCCCGTGTTCTAAACATTTTGGCAACCCCAAGGTGTCCCTCTCCCATGTTGAGATTATAAGGCCCCACTGGAATATTGCTGCCTTCATCGACCCTGGATCCCTGCGCAAGGATCCTGGCACTTGGCCCATCATGAGGATACCTGCCTTGCTTCCTTGATGCCATTTGCTCCAAACAATCCAGTACACCCCAAGTCCAGGTCCTTGTGCTGCATGATTTGTGGGGGCTCTATACGTGGCAATATCCTGGCACCTTCCATTGCTTTCCGCTTGAGTGATGTAAATATAAAAACATTCTGCCAGTATCCATTATCACCTATGCTTGCAGATTATGACTGTGTAATGAAACTCACTTAAGTCCTTGTCTATTGCATCCAGGCCTTGACACATCGCAAATGTTCTTGGCAGACCAGAGCTGTCTAAAATCCCCCTACACTCCCTCACCCAATTACCTTACACCTACGTTCAGTCCCAAACCGAGCCATGTGGCCAGCATTTTGGACAAAGATACCCCTAACTTACATTATGCCTATTCCTACCAACTATCCAAGGTTCCCCACTGCTACGCCTTTCTTGGCATTTTGCCCGCTCATTACTTTTTCAATGTACAGAGCTACTGGTGGATACTGTATATAGTAACTAATGATGGACATACCGCATATAGATGAAATATTACTTCAGAGAGTCCCCCTGGCAGCAGGCAGCCGATCTCAAGAAATTCTGGAACAAAAAGTATAAATTGTGAAGATATTATGACGTGCGCTTAGTATGGTTCATCATATCAACAAATATATGTTCAGCCTATTGAAAACATCAGGGAGATTGTTCCCACAGTCTTGTCATGTGTCTCTATAGGAACATTCTGGGTGACATCACATTATAGAATTTCTATAGGTTGTTATTTGCTATAATACTTACATATATACAGTGTATGTCCTAGCATGTCGGCTGTCACTGGTGCCACATATTCAGATGTTATAAATGTCTGTAAAATACATAATGGGTTTAATGCACATACATAAAATAACCCCATATCTATAATGAATAATAATATATTTACTTTCACACATTTCATTTTCTATCACAGGGCGAGTCCAATGCCCCTCTGCCACACAAATAACACCAGCAGTATAATGGCACATAATAGTTGGAGGACCCTGG
The DNA here is from genome assembly GCF_050947455.1 of Rhinoderma darwinii. Taxonomy (NCBI): domain Eukaryota; kingdom Metazoa; phylum Chordata; class Amphibia; order Anura; family Rhinodermatidae; genus Rhinoderma; species Rhinoderma darwinii. The sequence goes on from NC_134688.1 coordinate 32,818,513, forward strand.
TATAGATTTTGTATCAGTGACCAGGAGCTTATTGTTATTCTTCTATATAATCTTATCCTTAATGGAAAACTTCTAATTTGTCTTTTGTGGAGTCTTTTGGACTGGAGTAGAGAGAGTAGAAAATGGTAAATTGGATTTCTGGATTCCACAGACAAAATAATTATTAAAGGGGTTTTCTGACAGTTTCATAAACCTTAGTCTAAGCCGCATATGGCTAAAAATAACAAATTGTCCCTACTCATTTTTTAAATTCCCTGTGGCTCCTGCGCTGGTGGTTCTGTTGTCTTTAGTTGCTAGGCCACAGCGGTCATGTCCGTGTGGATGGCATGTCACGTGGCAGCTATTGTGTCACATCCAGGGCCGGCCTTAGGTTTATTGGTGACATGTGCAGTATCTGTGACGTCCTCCCCCTTATGATGCACCATGTAGTGTCCAAATAATTTAATCATACAGTGCCCAAATAACATCACCCAGTCAATAAACTAGGGATTGTATCTTTCTGTTTTTTTATATTATAGGTTTGGGCCCTAAATGCCGGATCGGCAGTGTAAGTTGAGGGTGCCCAGGCCATCTATGGTGGTAGTGCCCTCTTCAGTATTGACCAGTAATACACACTATGTGATCATTTAGAGATGCAGTTAATAAAATACACTGACCTTGGACTCTCCTACTGATTACATCCGACTGAATGTAGAACGTTATGTGATGTGAGGTGGAGGGCTCTGCTTAATCTTTGATCTGCCCTCCTGGGACGTGTGGTTATCATTAACTCTTATGAGGAATTAATTCTAGGAGAAAGAAAGACAATGTATTAGGACAAATCTCAATCAATGGCAACATTTCTATCTAGAACAGAGTCCAGTCCCCAACCAGTGTAAAATTACCAAAGGGGTAAATAGGATGACCGGCTGGGGTCCAGGGATTTGGGGTGGCCCACAGCTCTGGGGCTCCATACGCCCCTGAAATTGGACAAACAATAACGGCGCAGGGAGGAAGAGAAATGTCTGACACGGTTGGTCGTCTATTAGGTGAGTATAATTTTTTATTTTATAGGAGCAAAGGGGGCACTATTAATATGGGGGATAAAAGGACTGAGTCGGGGCTTAGAAAAGGGGGCTTCATTACTGTGGGGCCATACAAAAGGGGCATTCTGACCCAGGACATACAAAAAGTGTCATTCTAACTGTGGAGGGTATTGGTGGATACTGCATATAGTAACTAATAAGAGACGCACCTTGCATAGATGAAATATTGCTTCAGAGAGTCCCCCTGGCAGCAGGCAGCTGATCTTAAGGTGTTCTGGAAAAAACAATAATTGTGTAGTTTTATTTCTCCAGACAGACGTGTGCTCAGTATAGACCACCCAACAATGAAGGAAATGTATGGTGGCGCACAGACTGCAGTACTGGTAATGTAGACACCAGTGGCGTAACTACCGCGGTAGCAGCAGTAGCGGCTGCTACGGGGCCCGGGGCTTGAGGGGGCCCGTGCCGCCAGCCGACACGCCCTCCCAAATGCCCGGTGGCGCCTCTAGCAGCCGTTATGGCTGCTACAGGGGTAGCACCGCTACTGTAGGGCCCGCGCCGCCGAGCCTTACACAGGCACTCTCATGCCTGTAGGTGTCGCTAGCACCGGAGGGGGCCCCGGTGCTAGCGGCAGCCAAATACATGTATTAGCGCTGAATGGCCGGGCATGTTCCGTGCCTGACCATCCAGTGCCTTACAATGACACTGATTGGCTAGCGGCGCGATGACATCATCGCGCCGCTTCCATGCTTGGAAGGTGCTGATTGGCGGGGCAAGTCATTCTGCCCCGCCAATCAGCGTCAATCAGTGCCATACAGGGAACGCTCATTCAGCTCCTGCAGACATGCTCAGAAGAGAGCATGTCTGCATCGCCAGTGAACAGCGTGGGAACCGGAGAATGTGAGTATGTCAACTTTATATATTTTTTTCCTCATAAAAATGTGAATGGCATTATCTATAGTGGGGGGGTCTATCTACAGGGGGGGGTCGTCTTTATGTGGGCTATTATATATAGGGGGGTCTATATGTGGAGCAGTAGCTACAGGGGGGTCTATATGTGGGGGTGTGGGCCACTATCTACAGGGGGGTCTATATGTGGGGCAGTATATGTGAGACGCTATACAGGGGTGGGCTATATGTAGAGCACTATCTATAAGGGAGCATTTTTTAGGGTACTTTCTATAGGGGTGGGCTATGTGTGGGACACTATATACAACGGTGGGTTACCTGTGGGGCACTAGCAACAGGGTGGCTATATGTAGTGCACAGTCTACAGGGGTGGGCTATATGTGGGACAATATCTACAGAGGTGGGCTATACGTGGAGCACTAACTATAGGGGAAGCTATATGTAGGGCAGCACGGTGTCTCAGTGGTTAGCACTATTGCCTTGCAGCTCTGGAGTCCATATGTGGTCACTATCTACAGGGGGCACTATCCACAGGGGGCACTATCTACAGGGGGCACTATCTACAGGGGGCACGGTGTGTGTGTGTGTGTGTGTGTGTGTGTGTGTGTGTGTGTGTGTGTGTGTGACAGTTATATTTAGATGTTTTAACTTTGTTTACAGGTGCAGAAATGTTTTAAAAGTAAGAAGCTGAAGACATCTAAACGGAAAACTGCAGAAATGGGTCATGGCCGGGAGAAATCCATCATAGATGTCTGAACCGGAGGGAGAAGAAAAGAACTAGAATCTGAGACGTCACCGGTGAGTCACTTAATGTAAGTGTTTATTCTGCCTCTAATCAGTATTGTAGTTACTGTATGATCTGCAGCGAGATGATGGTGGTATGATTTTTTTTTGTGAAACCGCATCTCCCAGCATATCCTTATCATTGTTCCGGCCATGCTGGGAGCTGTAGTTTTACCTATACGCAGTGGCGTAACTACCGCTATAGCAGCCGTAGCGACATCTACGGGGCCTGCAGCATGAGGGGGCCTGTGCCACCCGCCGGCACGGCCCCTCCCATGGCCGCAGGCTCCGCTAGCAGCCGCTATCACTGCTACAGCGCGACGCCACTGAAGGGGTTGTTCCTACAAAAGACATGCATCCCCTATCCACAGGATAGGGGATACATGTGGGATTTTTGGGACGCCCAGCGATGAGGAGAACGGGGGACCGAAAGTCCCCCCTAAGTTCTCCATGACAAACCTCGGACTTCCGTAGTCTGTCTGCAGCTCCATGGAAATGACTTGTGCACCGGTCGTGCTTGTGCGCATGCGTGACCAGCGCTCCTTTCATTTTTATTGAACTGTGCAGACGCCGGAAGTCAGAGGTTAGTCATGGAGAACTTCGGGGGACTTTCGGTCCCCCGTTCTCCTTATCGCTGCCGGCGATCACACATGTATCCCCTATCCTGTGGATAGGGGATGCATGTCTTTTGTAGGACAAACTATAGGCCGTTTTTTTTTTTGGGGGGGGGGTCTGTATGGCGTAATCTACAGGGGGGCTGTATGGCGTTATCTACAGAGGGGGCTGTATGGCGTTATCTACAGGGGGCTGTGTATGGTGCTATCTATAGGGGGGTGCTGTGTGGTGGAATCTATAGGGAGGCACTATCTAGAAGGGGGGGGTGGTTGTGTGATACCCAGCAGAGGGGGGGGGGGCCCAGTCAAAAGTTTGCTATGGGGCCCAGTCTTTCCTAGTTACGCCGCTGGTAGACACTCTGTGTGCGCTGTGTGCTCCCCCATAAGCCAAATGTGTATTAGGAAATTACATAAATAACAAGTCCCTTATATATTACTAATACCATAATATCTTCTTTATGGAGCATTTCTATAATAATAATAATATAAAGCTGCAGCAAAATTCCCAGCGTTTACTTTTGCTACATGTGGATGAGTTTTTGAGACTGTAACTATTCACCTGTAACACTTGTGAATTTTGCCGCGCAGCAAATCTGCAGCGTCTGAATTCAGCTTTATGGCGTAGAATATAGTACTGAAATACTGCAATCATACAGTGCCCAAATATCACTGCCAGACAAGTATTGTCTGCCACACTGTAATGTAATCCATTATCAAGGAATTGTATCTGCATCCTGAGCAGTGCCCTTTACTTTTTTTACATGAAGAGTGGGATTGAGTGTTCAAGCAATGGGTGCCCCAGACATCAAGACCAGTGGCGCCCCATTCATTAGTGACAGGTGATGCACCCAGTGTAACCGCACAGGTCGCACACCCCCAAAACAGGCCCTGGATGAACAACATTGGGGAATTTGTTCCCACAGTCTTGTCATGTGTCTCTATAGGAACATTCTGGATGACATCAGATTATAGAATTTCTATAGGTTGTCATTTGCTATAATACTTACATATATAAAGTGTATGTCCTAGCATGTCGGCTGTCACTGGTGCCACATATTCAGATGTCATAAATGTCTGTAAAATACATAATGGAATAAACATAAAATAACCCCATATCTAGAATGAATAATAATATATTTACTTTCACACCTTTCATTTTCTATCACAGGACGAGTCAGATATTGAAAACATTTTGTAATGTTAGTGTAAACCCAGGGAACATAACTATAGGGGTGAAGAGGTTGCAGTCACACCCAGGCCCAGGTGTCCATGACTGACATTAGGGGGGGGTCACAATGTGGGCAATTTACAAATGCCAATCCCCAATGCCCCCATCTCCTAGAGGAATCCCGATTTTCGCTGCTAGAAACGCGATGTCAGTGAGAGAAGCACCCAGGCGGAAAGGCAGCTGCTGAGTTGCCCGGCCGCTTCTAAAACACAAGCATTGGAAGGGAGCCAGCGCCCCGTTCCACCTGCTGGAGGGATGCGCCCTATGTAATGGCACAGGTCGCACACCCCTAAGGCCGGCCCTGGCTACTGCTGAGCCTTATTAGGATAATATACGGTAGCTTTTTAAGACTATTTAATTTAATTAAATTAGACATCATATTGAAAACGACTGAGAAGTCACATTCCACATTACTGACAGCTGCAATTCTCAGACAATGGTAAGGGTATGTTCACACACTTAACTAAAAAACATCTCTAAAATACAGAGCTCTTTTCAAGGGAAAACAGCCTCTGATTTTCAGCCATTTTTTAAACCACAAACATTTTTTGAGGCGTTTTTACCAACGTTCTTGGAGCTGTTTTTCTATTGAGACAATGAAAAACGGCTCCAAAAACGGCCGAAGGAGTGAAATGCACTTCTTTTTACAGGGTGTTTTTTATGCGCCGCTTTATCAAACGCCCACGTAAAATGCACCATCGGAAAAAAAAACAGTTTTTCCCATTGAAATCAATGGGCAGATGTTTGGAGGCGTCCAGCCTCCGTATTTTCGGCTGTTTTTCGGGGTGTTTACGGCCAGGAAAACGGCTGAAAATAGGCTGTGTGAACATACTCTGAGTTGTAACTTTAATGAGAAAATATGAAACATTGAAATCTGAATGTAAAATGTTCAGTTGTTACTTGCATTAATAGAAACATTTTACTGGAACTTGAACTGTTTGTCTAAAAAAAAAACAACCCCCGACAATCACCAGAAAAGAATCCTTCTACAGTTTTTTTTAAACGGCCACGTAAAAAACGCCTCATCGGAACAAACCCCCGTTTTTCCCATTGAAATCAAAGCGCAGATGTTTGGAGGCGTTCAGCCTCTGTAGTTTTAGATGTTTTTCGGGGCGTTTATGGCCATGAAAATAGGCCATGTGAACATACTCTGAGTTGTAACTTTAATGAGAAAATATGAAACCTTGAAATCTGAATGTAAAACGTTCAGTTGTTACTTGCATTAATAGAAACATTTTACTGGAACTTGAACTGTTTGTCTAAAAGAAAAAAACAACCCCCGACAATCACCAGAAAAAAATCCTTCTACAATCATATAGTTGTGGTGAGGTGTTGGTGTGGTTAGAAATTGCTGCAGTAATGTCCAGTGTGAATCTGGCCTTATATGAGAATTCTAGAGCGTATATATTTCATGTGTCCAGTAACATGTAGAATTAATGATAAAATGCTGCATCTTACCTGTCAATCACACAGTCAATCACAGTCCCGGTCCAGACGTCATTGGCAGAAATTGTAAAAAATATGTAATCCAGCTGCACATAGAACCTAACGGCTAGTACTGTCTATGACATCATCAGTGACATCATAAGCGGCTGCAGTATCTGTTACATCATCTAATTATCTCCTACTGCCTGTGCATACACTGGATATAGGCGTTACATGGGACTGCTGTTTATAAACATGGAAGAAAGATACATGTGTGGTTATAGGGGCTACGACTAAGAACATGTAATGTATGAAACGTGTAATCTGTTACTAGATGGATTTTATACTGTAATACAGATGTAGCCATCTTTAACTTGACTCTTATTAATTGATACTTTCTTGATCCCGCAGCACTCCGTGTTTCAAGTGTGCGTGAGTAGGCTTCCACGCCAATGTGTAAAAAATGGGAACTCAGCACTCCAAGGTATTATGCAATAAGTGATATTTGATTTCACATATAGCGAAAAGTAGTAATCCAAAAATAATGGCGCCATTACCCAACAGCGACCGAGGTCACAAGCGCCGCATATCCGTGTCTAAAGAAGGTTGAATGTATAGACCGAAACGTTAAAAACCTATTTTTGGATTACTACTTTTCGCTATATGTGAAATAAAATATAATTTGTTGCAGCGTGATATCACACAACAAAAGCCATTGAAAAAGTCAAGATAAGGGATTGTTTATTTAATGCGTTAAAAGTCAAGGTAAAGACGGCAACATCTGAACTAATAAAGGATACATTTTATTGAATTTCGTTTTAGGCTACATTCACACAACAGTAAAAAACGTCCGCTTTCAGAACAATGATGTTCTATGGGTATATTCACACGGCCTTTTTTTAACCACCCGTGAATATTGGCCGTCAAAAAATAGAACATGTCCTATTTTTGGCCGCTTTCACGGCCAGACGGCCTCCATAGAAGTCAATGGATCAATTTTTAACGGCCGTCAATACATGTAACAGCCGTTAAAAACGGTTCTGTGATTTGGGGATTCAAGAGCCAAGGGAACTATTGGCTCCCTTGCTGGTAATCGGCGGCGCAATGACACATACTCATCGATGCAGCGCCGTCCTCTACAGGTGTGGTCTCTAGTCTCATGGGTTCTGCGAAGGTGACGAGATGACGTCCTCGCGTCGCCATCGCAGAACCAGTGAGACTAGAGATCACTCGTGACGTAGACGGTCATGCATCGGTGAGTATGTAGGGAATTCAGGCGGACAAAAATTACGGATATTGTTGCGCTCACTACTATGGTAGCATGGCGCTAGTACAGGGGACATTGTTGTCTACTGTAGCAAATTTTTCGGCACGGTCCTGAATTTACAGAGAGAGTCCCGGAAGAGGTGTCTGTGTCATCATCTACAGGGGGGCTGTGTGCCATCGTCTACAGGGGGCTGTGTGCCATCGTCTACAAGGGGGCTGTGTGCCATCATCTACATGGGGCGGTGTGCCATCATCTACAGGGGGGCTGTGTGCCATCATCTACAGGGGGCTGTGTGCGGTCATCTACAGGGGGGCTGTGTGACATCATCTACAGGGGGGCTGTGTGACATAATCTACAGGGAGGCTGTGAGCCATCATCTACAGGGGGTCTGTGTGCCATCATCTACTGGGGGTCTATGTGCCATCATCTACAGGGGGTCCGTGTGCCATCATCTACAGGGGGTCTGTGTTTCATCATCTACATGGGATCTGTGTGCCATTATCTACAGGGTGTCTGTGTGCCATCATCTACAGGGGGTCCGTGTGCCATCATCTACAGCGGGGCTGTGAAACAATCATGACAACGACCTTTGTTTGGGTGTTTTCAGGGTGTTGGGACAAAAGAAGCCAGACAAATGAAATTCATCAGTTTTTTTAACGGCCATGAAAAACGGATGCAAAATGGATGTCAAACGGCCATTAAAAACGGACAGACGGACTGGAAGTGTATAAAAATTTGCAGACACAATGATGCAAAACGGCCATGAAAAACTGACAGTTGATCAGTTTTTAATGGCCATTTTTTTTCACTGTCGTGTGAATGTAGCCTAAGTTCTGGATCGTCTCCATTTTAATGGATAAAGTAACCGGACAATTATCCACCCACCGAGAGTTTATTGGACACATGGACGGCCTGGTGAGCAGATGAACTTCTTGTTTCTTTGTTTGGAGTCATGTACAGATATAGCAATCCTTATCCTGACTCTGATAACTTGCTGCAGCGTGATAATTTATCACTTAAGTCACTGAAAACCATTGAAAAAGTGAAATTAAAGTTTCTTGACACTGTGTATTCAATGTATTTAACCCCTTCGAGCTCAGCAACGTAATATTCCGTCGCGCTGACCGCCCCATTTGCGCTCAGCGACGGAATATTATGTCGCAGGGAAAATGCATCGCCATTTTCCACCGGCGCGTGCACGATCTGTGACAGCTGCTGTTTCCGACAGCAGGCTATCACAGCTCAATACGCCGGTACCTATTGCGATGGTCCCGCCTCCACAATCGCCACTATTGGTCAGTCAGTGAGTAACTGTCCAATAGTGGCGATCGGTCTCTTCACTTCCTCTCCCTGACATCACATCCTGCCGCACCCACCCTGAGATGGAGATAGCGAGGCGTTCAGAGCGGTTGTGAGTAGAGGGAGAGAAGAAAAAGAGTGAAAAAATGTGAAAAAAAGACAACTTTTTTCTGCTTCCCACCTCCCCAATCCACTACCCAGTCCTTTACCCTTCCTCCTTGTGTTCCCCCCACATTTTTGGTCAGTGATCTCCTATCACTGACCACTTCTTAGTCTTCAGGACCAATTTCTTGGTCCCTGGGGATTATTTTTTTCTTTATAAAACATATAAAATAAAAAAATATATAAAAAAAAAAAAAAAGAAAAAAAACTTGTTCATTTAGACAATTTATCTAGTTAGTTTAGTATTAGTGTTAGTTAGTGTCAGGGAACCGTCAAAAAGCATAGTTAGGTATAGCGTCAGGAATCCATCACCATAGTTAATCTAGCGTTAGGGGTCCATCACAGTAGTTAGGTTTAGCGTCAGGGAAGCTCGGAATAATCTAGATAGGTTTAGTGTCAGGCACCCGTCACCGTAGTTAGGTTTAGTGTTAGGGAAGCTCAGAATAATCTAGTTAGGTTTAGTGTCAGAGAATAGTCGCCGTAGTTAGATTTAGTCTCAGGGAAGTTCAAATAAAATCTAGTTAGGTTTAGTGTTAGGAACCCTCGCCCTTGTTAGGTTTAGTCTCAGGGAAGCCCACTCGTTCTATAAAAACACCAATTTTTTGAGCTGGTTTAGGTAGCAGCCTATTGCTCCTAGTTAGGAAAGCAATCAAACATGTCCCAACGGACATTTAGTGCCGAAGAGGCATATTCATTTCTTGCCTCCGACACAGAGTCGTCGGATGGTGAGACTCTGTTTTATTTATCCACCTCCTCATCCAGTGATGAAGAAGAGGAACCTCCTAGGAGATGCCCCTTGACCACCAGTGCAGTTGAAGCCCCCGAGCGAAATGACCCCACAGCAGTTCAAGCCCCCATTTGGACCCCCACACCAGACATTTATGAGCCCAAAATCCCAGAGTTAAAATTTAATACGGCAGGGCTCAGTGAAATGGGCTTTTTCAAGTTCTTCTTCACTGATGACTTTATAGATCTTATGGTCTCCCAGACAAATTTATATGTCCAACAGTATATTACTAAGAACCCTACATCATTTTATGCCCAATCCTACAGGTGGACCCCTGTAGATGTAGCAGAGTTGGGCAAGTTCTGGGGACTTCACTTGAACATGGGGCTTCTGAAAAAGCCATCCATTAGGACCTACTGGAGCATGGACATCTTATACCATACCCCCAATGTACCGTATGGCCATGTCCAGGATGCATTATGAGGCAATATTTCGCTTCTTAAATTATAAGGATAATGAGCAGTGCCCACCCCGAGATGACCCCAGTTTTGACCGTTTGTACAAACTGAGACCCCTATTAGACCATTTCAGTGCTCGGTTTGCCCAAGCATACACCCCCGAGAAGTGTATTTCTATTGATGAGTCCCTGGTACATTTTAAAGGGAGGCTTCAATTCCGCCAGTACCTGCCGAGTAAGAGGGCAAGGTATGGCGTAAAGATGTATAAGCTGTGCGAGAGTGCATCAGGGTATACCTACAAATTTAGGATGTATGAAGGGAAGGACAGCAGTATTCAGCCCCCAGAATGCCCCCCCTTACTGGGAATTAATACAAAAATTGTGTGGGATTTGGTGCACCCACTGCTGGACCAGGGTTACCACCTCTACTTGGATAATTTTTATACCAGCGTCCCACTCTTCAAGTGCCTGCGGCATGCGGCACTGTTAGAAAAAATCTGAGAGGCCTCCCTAAGATTCTGCTTGGGCAAACACTCAGAAGGGGTGAGAGCAGGGCACAATCTAGCAGCAACATATTGTGTGTCAAGTACAAGGACAAGAGAGATGTCCTTGTATTAACAACAATACATGGCCACACCAGTACCCATGTACCTGTACGAGGTACCAGTATAGAGACCCCCAAACCAGACTGCATCCTGGACTACAATAGGTACATGGGAGGGGTTGACTTGTCAGATAAAGTCCTGAAGCCCTACAACGCCATGCGGAAATCGAGGGTGTGGTATAAGAAGCTGGCCGTGCACATCATACAGATGGCATTGTACAATGCGTATGTGCTACGTCGATGTGCAGGCCAGAGGGGAACTTTCCTGGAATTTCAAGAGGTGATTATCAAGAACCTAATCTTTAGGACCAAGAATAGGGAGCATCCAGTACTTCCGGAAGCGAGGCCACACGCATCGTACCAGGGCAACACTTTCCAGGAGAAGTTCCCCAAACTGGCAAGAAGGGAAAAAGTCAAAAGAGGTGCAGAGTCTGCTCAAAGAGGGGGATAAGGAGGTAAACAATATACGAATGCGACACGTGTCCCGAAAAACTAGGGCTCTGTATGAAAGATTGTTTTCGAATTTATCATACATCCCTTAATTTTTAATTTACCCTGATACACTCCGCACAGCTTATGCCCCTCATCTTTCCCTTCTGAGCCCTGCGGTGTGCCCAGGCAGCTAATAACAGCCACTGTAAAGGATCTGCCAGGCACAGCGGGGTTAACGCCTATAGGTAATCAGTCGACACCTGAGTCTATGTCTCTGAGACTGACTCCAGCTTCCACCACTCAGGCTGGCAGGCTTAGGAGTGGGATAGCCTATCGCAGCCTGGCCAGACTCAGCTAGCTCCCGCCCTCTGTCTATTTATACCTGCCTTTCCTGTTCCTCCAGTGCTTGTGATTTTTCTCGTGTGGTTTCCTGGCCCAGCTACAGCTCCTGACTACTTGATCCTGCTCCATACTGACCCTGGCTTACTGACTACTCTTCTGCTCTGCGTTTGGTACCTCGTACACTCCTGGTTTGACTCGGCTCGTTCACCTCTCTTGTTGCTCACGGTGTTGCCGTGGGCAACTGCCCCATTTCCCTTAGCTTTGTGTACCCTTGTCTGTTTGTCTCGTGCACTTAATGAGCGTAGGGACCGCCGCCCAGTTGTACCCCGTCGCCTAGGACGGGTCGTTGCAAGTAGGCAGGGACAGAGTGGCGGGTAGATTAGGGCTCACTTGTCCGTTTCCCTACCCCTATCATTACAGCCACATGTAGGGTATTGCCGTACCCGGGAGAACCCACATTACATCTTATGGTGTGTATATCTCCAGTGGCACATGCTGGGCACACTATATCGGGCACGGACATGCCATATATATATAGAAAATTGCAAATCTCACTCTGCCCCATCTGCTGCTGCGCATTATCTTTTACACAGTACCTGTGGGGTCAAAAGGCTCACTACACCTCTAGATGAATGTCTTAAGGGGTGTAGTTTTTAAAATGGGGTCACTTCTCAGGGGTTTCAACTGTACTGGTACCTCAGGGGCTTCTGCATACATGACTTAACACCAGAAAAACTCCAGTAGGCCAAATGGTGGTCCTTTCCTTCTGAGCCCTCCCATGGGCCCAAACGGCAGTTTATCACCACAAATGGGGTATTGCCGCACCAAGGACAAATTGGGCAACAAAATGGGGTATTTTGTTTCCTGTGAAAATAAGAAATTTTTATAAAAAATGACATCTTATTGTTCTACACACAGGTATCCAGGCTACCAGGACTACTATTATGGGTAAGGCTATCTGAGTTATTAATGTTGGGAGTATTTTACTCTAGAAAACACCCTTTGGACACTTCTGTCCTTAACAAAACAGCTCACACTCAAACAACTAACGTTATATACGATAGCATATTGCCCTATTCATATGTCCTCAATATAAGGACTTTAAACACACCATACACTTGGTTTTCCTACTTACCTTTGTTCATATCATATAGAGTCTCTCCACTCATGTACCTTTTTAACATGTATGTTTTTATATGTATTTAATAAAATTTGTTATTCTTTTCATATATACTTGGCTCTATACTCTGTTTCTTGTGTGTGTATAGGGTTTAAGTAGAGTATAACAGAGAGAGTTCCCAGCATTATCATTCCCTTACCCCCCTACAACATTACAAATTATATTCACTTGGGACTGGTGGTGTTTTATTAAATTTCTTTTGATTCTCTTGATTTTTTTTGCTGTTTTTGACATTCCACTATGTTCTGCATAAAGCTTAGTGTCAGCTGTACTGTGACTTCTTTATCATAACGGAGCCATACCAGGCCCTTATACACCCTATATGCTTCCCCAATAGAATCCATAAAACATAAAAGGGCCGAGCAGTGCTCCGGGGGCGTTTCTGACCTGGCTGTGTCCATTTGTAAGTATGGCCTTTTTCGGTGTTTTTGTATATGTCCCCTTGTTTTTATCGGTTCTGTTTGTGCATCAGGAACGTTCTGTTCCAGTTTAGGAGTTAGGGACTCGCAAGTCTGGGGATATTTGTCGTGGATTGCGAGCTTGCTTCCTTTTGGCCAAAATGATTACCAATACCCCAGGTATTTTTCATTATTATGTATATTCGCTTCTCTTGGACACAGCCGGGTCTTTGATGCTGGGAGAGCATGGTGTGTTGTTGTTTGGCATAGCAAGCAGGGTAGCCCGCTCTATGAATTATCAAGGCGTCACAAATAGGCTTCTACCTGGCTATACACGTTGTGCCTCATGACGTACACACTATCCATCCCTCCATGTTTCACTCACTTGCACCCCATTATCCATTTATTTCTATTGAGGCACTTCACTCATTACTGCTCCCTATATTTCACTTATAGTATTACACTTGCACACACACTATTCATTCATTATTTCTTACTACACATCCCATGCACCACACACCACTCCCCTCAAGACTAGTGGGAGTGGCTATTATTATTTAAAGCACCTGCTCACCCTTTCATCAGCGTTTCTGACCTGGCTGTGTCCATTTGTAAGTATGACTTTTTTCGGTGTTTTTGTATATGTCCCCTTGTTTTTATCGGTTCTGTTTGTGCATCAGGAACGTTCTGTTCCAGTTTAGGAGTTAGGGACTCGCAAGTCTGGGGATCCTTGTCGTGGATTGCGAGCTTGCGTCCTTTTGGCCAAAATGATTACCAATACCCCAGGTATTTTTCATTATTATGTATATTCGCTTCTCTTGGACACAGCCGGGTCTTTGATGCTGGGAGAGCATGGTGTGTTGTTGTTTGGCATAGCAAGCAGGGTAGCCCGCTCTATGAATTATCAAGGCGTCACAAATAGGCTTCTACCTGGCTATACACGTTGTGCCTCATGACGTACACACTATCCCTCCATGTTTGACTCACTTGCACCCCATTATCCATTTATTTCTATTGAGGCACTTCACTCATTACTGCCCCCTATATTTCACTTATAGTATTACACTTGCACACACACTATTCATTCATTATTTCTTACTACACATCCCATGCACCACACACCACTCCCCTCAAGACTAGTGGGAGTGGCTATTATTATTTAAAGCACCTGCTCACCCTTTCATCAGCGTTTCTGACCTGGCTGTGTCCATTTGTAAGTATGGCCTTTTTCGGTGTTTTTGTATATGTCCCCTTGTTTTTATCGGTTCTGTCAAGAAGGGAAAATGTCAAAAGAGGTGCAGAGTCTGCTCAAAGAGGGGGATAAGGAGGTAAACAATATACGAATGCGACACGTGTCCCGAAAAACCAGGGCTCTGTATGAAAGATTGTTTTCGAATTTATCATACATCGCTTAATTTTTAATTTACCCTGATACACTCCGCACACCTTATGCCCCTCATCTTTCCCTTCTGAGCCCTGCCGTGTGCCCAGGCAGCTAATAACAGCCACATGTAGGGTATTGCCGTACCCGGGAGAACCCACATTACATCTTATGGTGTGTATATCTCCAGTGGCACATGCTGGGCACACTATATCGGGCACGGACATGCCATATATATATAGGAAATTGCAAATCTCACTCTGCCCCATCTGCTGCTGCGCATTATCTTTTACACAGTACCTGTGGGGTCAAAAGGCTCACTACACCTCTAGATGAATGTCTTAAGGGGTGTAGTTTTTAAAATGGGGTCACTTCTCAGGGGTTTCAACTGTACTGGTACCTCAGGGGCTTCTGCATACATGACTTAGCACCAGAAAAACTCCAGTAGGCCAAATGGTGGTCCTTTCCTTCTGAGCCCTCCCATGGGCCCAAACGGCAGTTTATCACCACAAATGGGGTATTGCCGCACCAAGGACAAATTGGGCAACAAAATGTGGTATTTTGTTTCCTGTGAAAATAAGAAATTTTGATAAAAAATGACATCTTATTGTTCTACACACAGGTATCCAGGCTACCAGGACTACTATTATGGGTAAGGCTATCTGAGTTATTAATGTTGGGAGTATTTTACTCTAGAAAACACCCTTTGGACACTTCTGTCCTTAACAAAACAGCTCACACTCAAACAACTAACGTTATATACGATAGCACACTGCCCTATTCATATGTCCTTAATATAAGGACTTTAAACACACCATACACTTGGTTTTCCTACTTACCTGTGTTCATATCATATAGAGTCTCTCCACTCATGTACCTTTTTAACATGTATGTTTTTATATGTATTTAATAAAATTTGTTATTCTTTTCATATATACTTGGCTCTATACTCTGTTTCTTGTGTGTGTATAGGGTTTAAGTAGAGTATAACAGAGAGAGTTCCCAGCATTATCATTCCCTTACCCCCCTACAACATTACGAATTATATTCACTTGGGACTGGTGTTGTTTTATTAAATTTCTTGTGATTCTCTTGATTTTTTTTGCTGTTTTTGACATTCCACTATGTTCTGCATAAAGCTTAGTGTCAGCTGTACTGTGACTACTTTATCATAACGGAGCCATACCAGGCCCTTATACACCCTATATGCTTCCCCAATAGAATCCATAAAACATAAAAGGGCCGAGCAGTGCTCCGGGGTCTTTTGGCAAATCACTCTAGCTAGAATCGCAAATGAAACCGTTCACCATATTAACCAATTGGTAAACATTTGCGGAATCAGGAGATAACGCCTTTTCTCCTCCTCCTTCTTTTATGCTCTAGCCCCTCTTCCCCTGATCCAGATAGAACTTCTCCAAGGGGAGGAGGGAGAACATCTCCACATACTCATCCTTCCCTATTTGTTTCCTGACCTCCTGCTTAAGATGGGCACCGATCCCTCGAAGCAGACATACACAGCCAAGTTATCCCTGTTTACCTAATTAGGTGTCTCAGTCTGGACTGAGACCGCAACCGCCTCATAACTCACCGGAAGAGGGTTAACAAGTGAAAATGTGGAAAGCCGCCCACCTACCCAGACTTTACAGGACCGCCCACGCGAAAACCTGGGATGGACCCGCACCCTTCACCAGGGAACCGCCCACCATGTTCAGCAGGCACACCACTGAGTCCCTCAGGCATCTGCACACGCCTCCTGCTGTGTTACCCCACAGCCCCTAGCGGCAGGGGGCAAACCTGACCTAAACAATAATGGCACCAAGCACCAATAGTGATGCTTTTGAAAAGTATCAAAAAACTTTATTAAATATAGAGGACAAATGAATAAAAAGTGTCACACAATAGATATAGCAACATCTCCAGAGTGAAATACACAGGGTGAACACATGCCCATAACAATACGGATACATCTTATTTATAAAGTGTATAGTGCTAAGCAATATATATGAAATAAGGATATATATACCATATATAATATAAATTGTCTTTACACTACTGCAGGATGGACAAGGACATGGACAAGAAGCTAAATACAAGTAGTGATGGTCCTAGGATAGGTGCCAGGGGCGTAACTAGGAAAGACTGGGCCCCATAGCAAACTTTTGACTGGGGCCCCCCTCCCCTGGGTGTCACACAACCCCCCCCTTGTAGTTAGTGCCTTTTTTACAGCCCCCCCTCTGTAGATAACGCTATACAGCCCCCCCTCTGTAGATACCGCCATACATCCCCCTGTAGAGAACGCCATACAGCCCCCTGTAGATAACGCCATACAGCCCCCCCTGCAGAGAACGCCATACAGCCCCCCCCCCTGTAGAGAACACCATACAGCCCCCCCTGTAGGGAACGCCATACAGCCCCCCCCCTGTAGAGAACGGCATACAGCTCCCCCCCTGTAGGGAACGCCATACAGCTCCCCCCCTGTAGGGAACGCCATACAGCCACCCCCCCTGTAGGGAACGCCATACAGCCACCCCCCCTGTAGGGAACGCCATACAGCCACCCCCCCCTGTAGGGAACGCCATACAGCCACCCCCCCCTGTAGGGAACGCCATACAGCCACCCCCCCCTGTAGGGAACGCCATACAGCGTCCCCCCTCCCAAAAAAATGCGACCTACAGTGTGTCCTACAAAATACATGTATCCCCTCTCCACAGGATCTCCACAGGATAGGGGATACATGAGTGATCGCTGGCAGCGATAGGGAGAACGGGGGACTGAAAGTCCCCCTGAACTTCTCCATGACTAACCTCTGACTTCCGGCGTCTGCGCAGCTCAATAAAAATGAAAGGAGCGCTGGTCATGCATGCGCACAAGCGCGACCGGCGCTCCATTCATTTCTACGTAGCTGCCGACACAGACCCCGGAAGTCCGAGGTTTATGATGGAGAACTTCAGGGGACTTTCAGTCCCCCGTTCTCCCTATCAATGCCAGCGATCACACATGTATCCCCTATCCTGTGGAGATCCTGTGGAGATCCTGTGGAGAGGGGATACATGTCCTGTGGAGAGGGGGATACATGTCTTTAGCTCTATTTTGCGCCTTCAGGACCAGACACCGTTTAGCCATTTTTAGCACGTGTTCGTTAAATGGCTATAACTTTTTTATTTGTTGGGCTAACGACGTGAGCACCGCATCTGAGAGGTTAAACGGGTGAGATCGATACTAATATCGATCTCACCCGGCAGAGCAGGGACGCTCCCAGCCCTCAGCTGCCTCTAGCAGCTGAGAGCAGGGAGATTTGACAGCTCCCTGCTCTGTAAACTTATTCCGATGCCGCGACATAAAAAGTCTATGGCATCGGAATAAGGCCCGTTAGTGACCGACGTAGAAACACGATTATTTTTATTTTATTTTTTTTTTTATTTTTTATTTATTTATTTATTTTTTTCTCTTTCTCCTAAATGTTTTTATTTATATTGTCGATTAATGAAAGGATATTTGAAATACATGTTGTATCTATTGTAAGATGTGAATATGTTTGAGAAAAAAAAAAGTAACCTGCTTTCTTTTTTTGTTGTTTATGTTATGTTGAAAAATAATAATAAAGAAATAAATTTAAAAAAAAAAGAAACACGATGGGCCGGTCACTAACGGGTTAAAGGGGTTAAAGGGGTTCTCTGGAAAAAACTTTATGGTCTCATGTTTACTTGATAAAGTGGTTCTGTTTCCACTAAACGCGTTGTACCTCAAGAGACCCTCTATCCCTCTTTTTTATGTATGTTTTATTATGATCTATTGTTTTAGACAATTAATTATATATATATTTTTTCTCAAAAAAGTATTGCGCCTGGATGGTGTCTCTTTTTTACAGTAGATCCCACCTGGTTCCCACTGTTTTTATCTACCTGCTCTTACTGAAGATGTCCTCAAAACTGGCTTAATGAGATGGTAGATCGGAGAGTGACTGAGGCAGTGGAGGCAAAACAGGGCGGACCTGTTGCAGGCAGCGGCTAAGGCATCTTGGCCCCCATTGGAGGACCTCTCCAGAACTCCAGTGAAGGACCTGGGCGTGTAGACGAAGCCAAGGCAGACCCAGCAGAACCGGGTTGATGGCTTTAGGCAGGACGAGGAAGTTGATCTGTTCTGAGTGAAGGACTCCGATTTGTAACGTAAGTGGTTTCATGATAGCCACAATAGGATCGGGCAATAATAGTCCATTTACAGAAGCAACAGCAAGGGATCTCTCTAGAAGAACTGTGGGTAGATGTAGTCGGTCTACTAAATCCTGCTGGATGAAATCTGCAGCTGCCCTGGAGTCAAAATAGGCAGAGGAGAAGTGTGATGTCTCTCCCGAGATGATGGTCACAGGAATAGATAGTTTGGAAGAGGTTTTGATGTTTGGCATCATCCCACCTAGAGTTGCCTCTCTAGGAGCTGGAGTTTCCCGGCTTTTGTGGACATTGGCGCACGAAAGGGCCTTTAAGGCCGCAATACAAACACAGACCTGAAGAGCGTCAGCGCTGTTTCTCCTGCTCGGACAACTTGACTCTGTCTACCTGCATTGGTTCCTCAGGTAGAGCAACAAGAGGGGGCAGTAGTGGTCTCTGGAACGAGGGTGCTAATCTGTGAAAATGTCTCTCCACCGAACCTTCTCATCGCGTTCCTGGATCCTCATGTTGACCCGGGTAGCCAACAGGATATGGGCATCCAAGGTAGGTGGGAGGTCGCGGGCTGCCAGCTCGTCCATGGTGTGTGAGGACAGTCCATGCCATAGGTCGCCACCAATGCTTCATTGTTCCATGCCAACTCTGCTGCCAGGGTACGGAAGGAGATGGCATACTCTCCTGCTGTGGACCCCCTTGCTTGAGGGTTAGCAGAGTGGCTGCTGCTAAGGATGTTCGACCCGGCTTCTTGAACACGTCACAAAAAGTCTGTAAGAACAGGGCTAAGTCCGAAAATTTGGGCCCCTGTCATTCCAGGATGGGGTTCGCCCATGCGAGGGACTTGCCAGCGAGGAGGGAAATAATGAACGCTACCTTGGCCTCATCAGAGGAGAAATGGTGAGCACGCAGTCATAGCGAGGAAAAAGAGGCAGTGCAACTGTGGATCCGGAAAACAGACAGTAGGAGTATTAGGCAGTGGAACGGCAGCAGTCTCTGGGGAAGGAACAGGGAGTTGATCCAGTCGGGCGATGATGGAGTTTACAGCCACGAGGAGGTCCACCCCTTAGTAATTGCTGATGTGCATATAGGTCACGCATATCCGTCTGTATGACCTGAACTGTGGTCTTAGGCTGGCCAGCGGGTTCCATGGCCTGAGCGTACTGTCACAATCTAGGGAACATATGTAGCTGACTTTATCTTGACTAATAACGCATTAAATACACAGTGGAAAGATCCCTTATCTTGACCTTTTCAATGACTTCTCAATGGTTATTTTTGTGTGATATCACGCTGCAACAAGTTATCAGAGTCAAGTTAAAGATGGCTACATCCGTATGTGGACCCACTAGGCCGTGGGCTCCAGCTCAGATAGGGCTAGGTGTGGCAGGTTGCGCCAGATGAAGCGGATGGCACCAGGAATGGTAGATGACACACAGACGTGGCATATCCAGCCGGCGGTACCACACGACTCTGATAAAAGGCAGACACAGTTAGGAAACAGCAAGGGATACAGGAAATAGAATGCAGGGAACGGGAACTCTGGGAACAAGCAGGAAAATACTAAGGGACCCTTTGCAATACAAACATGGGAAAAGTACAAACAACGCTCAAGCAAGGAGTGGAAGGGCAGAGACCTTTTTATAATCCAGGGTGCACTGGGGTAGGATAGAAAACTTTTAGGAAGTGCGCACGCTGGCCCTTTAAGGCACTCCTCGCACACTCCAGGAAGGGAAGGCCGCGCCAGCCGTGGTCTCTGGGGAGGTGGCCAGGAAGTTACGGTCGCGGCCGTTCATCACAGGGTGAGCGACAGAGGTCCGCAGTCATAACACTGAGATTTTTTTTGGTGTTGTATATATGAACTGTCAAAAGAATAGTAAGGATGCACTCCTAATCGTTGGTGCTAATGTAGGTCCGGGTTGTACCCCACTAGTAGAGATAAAAAACCTATAAAGCACTCCAAGGACAAAAGGTGGATTCCCAAGAGGAATTATTTATTTATTATTCATTCCACAGGGTTCAGTATATATAGAACAAAACAAGATATAAATGCAAGCGATCAGTATTTAGACGTTTTGGCCCAACCTAGGCCTTTCTCACATTCGCTGCAAAATAGAAACAAATATACACAATAATATATAACAATTCTTTTTGAAATGCGAAAAATAAATAATGATACATATACAAATTCAAACATTCAAATACAAAGAAATATAAATAAAAACATATACAAGGATAATTGAATGCTATACATGGTATTCTGTGTAAGCAGTAAGGTATAAACCATATTGTCTGACTGTTCATAAAGATAATCAAATATGCTAGAGAGTCATCTCCTATAATAAAATAGAATATAGTATACAGAGATGCACAAAGGGAATAGAACCTCTGAAATATATAAACGCTGTTTCTCTAGGAAGTGATGCGTAAACATATATATAAGATATATAGTGGGAGAGGTATTATAAAAATACCTCTCTAGACCATACCATAAAATACCGGTTTTAGAAATCAATGGTGCATAATGATATAGATAGATACAGGGAAGGAGAAGGAGAGGACCGATAGGTAGAGAAATAAAAAAAAATAAACAAATATATGAAGGAATAAACTGCTGTCCGAATAGAGTAGTGTCATACCTGCATAAGCTCAAGAGGGATATATGGGGTATATTGGCGTCTGCCTGACGCTCACAAGTGTGGGAGATCTCACACGAGCGTCTGTCATTTAAAGCGCCCATTGCAAAACCGGAAATCCGGTGTTTGGCACGCAAATCAGTGTCGACGCATGCGCAGTATGGGGAATGAAGTCCCCTAGTGGAACGCAAGCTGTCCTAGTAGTTATGACGCCCCATGAAGCCAGCATATGATGCGGTGTAGAGTCAAGACGTCCAGGGTGAATGTTTAAAGTCGGTTGTGACCCGATGTAGTGGTCATACTAATGAATGAGTGTGTATATATCTGAAACATTTAAAGGTTAATGTATAATGCAGAATGTAAACAAATGAATACTTCAAAGGGAATTGGCTGAAGATAGAATTAGCGTAATGCAAAGAAATGTACGAATCAAAGATCTAAATTAAAGATATATATGTTATAGAGCATTTAACTATGGCATATATGTGTTATGTTGCAAATGAGAACAGATATGATATAAAGAAACATGAAAATAGATAGTGTCAGAAAACGGGTAAAACTATATTATAAGGAACGGAAAAAAGGAGAAAGACAAAGTGGGTGAAGCCGGTTTTATGGTACCTGTATCTGGTCGTCAGCTCATTCTAGCGTGCCTGAGAAAGAAACAAACATATGGTATTAATAACATGGATCATAGTGGTCGACAAAAAACATAGTAATGGTATCAACATAATAAATCAAACTCTCTGTTCAAGCCTTTAGGTGTCAAGGTATCTAATGTATGAATCCAATAGGACTCCCGTTGTTTTAGTAAGTGTATGTGGTTGCCACCCCTCCTAGGTCGTAAGACCTGTTCAATAATTTGAAATCTCAACTGAGAAATATTGTGGTTGGACTTGATAAAGTGATCAGGGAGTGGTAGCCACGTTTTCTTGCATCTGATTGTGGATTTGTGGCTTGAAATCCTGTCTCTAATATGTTGGGTTGTTTCGCCCACATAAGTCAAACCACAAGGACATTTAATCAAGTATACAACGAAATTCGAGTCGCATGTGAAGAAACCTTTAGCCGGGAAGATTTTGTTGGTGTGGGGATGTTGAATTGTGTCACCTCTAATAATGTTGGAACAGCACGAACAGTGCAGACATGGAAAAGTGCCATTATGTTTAGTCTGTAGGAAAGTTTGACGCGGTACTTTAGAAAAGCTGCCAATATCAGCTCTAATAACACGGTCGCGAACATTAGGATTCCTCTTTGAGCACATCATCACTGGATTTCTGAATTCCTCGATCTCCGGGTAGGCGGTATGTAATACCGACCAATGCCTACGTACGCTCTGTAATAATTTTGGTATTAAGGGATGGTACGTCAGTATCAGTGGTAGCCTAGCTTGTTTTGGACCTCTGGCCTTAATCTCTGAATTTATCCCTATGGACCGATCGAAGTTACGCACAGATAACACTATTTAATAACACTATTAAAGATTTCACCAAAGAAGTAGAATCCAGGAAGAGGGAAAAATTCTAGAGAGACGCCAACGACTACTTGAATAATCAGGTATACAGATGCCAAGAATCGTCCAGCTACTGGAGATCTCGCAGAGGATACGCCCCTGGCAACAGGTCCACATCTGGAAGCGATACATCTGCGGAAAGACCTAGTTATCGTCCACAACGTTTTTTAGGGAATCGAAGGGGCAGAGGGGCCCCACCAGAAGGTCGAGGAACAGAAGGGAGAAATCGGGAAGCAGGGATACAGACGCGATCCCAGGTAAGAACAATGACCTGGTCATCAATATCTCCTCCTTCACTTTGAGTCCAGCGGAACTGTCAGTCTTACAGAAAGGCTTGTCCTTCTGTCCAACTGCCCGCTGTAATACGTTCATCCTTGAACAGGAACTGAATAGATTTTACAGATCTTTGAGACTTAAGACCCATTTTGGTGTTTCTGTTGAGGCTACTGGCCCACCTATCTCTACTGTAACCCAGACACCATTGTCAATCGAACCACTAGGTTTATTCAACCTCAGTAATTATTCTCCCCCTAGATCATATCATGCCACAGAGGCAGTAATTGAGCTAATTAAGAAGGATACACAAGCACTGTTGACCAGATATAGGATGGGTCTTTATCCACATAAAAATAATTTGACTAAACTAGAGTCTACTGCCCTTCTAGCTTTGAGTAACAACAGGGATATAATTATCAAGCCGGCGGATAAGGGTGGAGCCATAGTGGTGTGGGATAAAAAAGATTACATTCTCGAGGTAGAGAGACAGTTAGCTGACACCAGGACATACAATAAGATCGATGGTGATCCTACCTCTAGCATTCGCATCAATATTGCCACTATCTTGGAAAATTATAAAGACCGAGGGACGATTGATGACAAAACCTTTAAATTTTTACAGAATCCCCATCCAATTACCCCAATATTCTATATTCTACCTAAGATTCATAAATCTTTACAACATCCACCTGGTAGACCTATAGTTGCCTCAACGGATTCCATTCTTTCCCCTCTCTCAATCTTTTTAGAAAAGATCCTCACTTCATGGGACGCACCAGAATCTCAACGAGGATTCAATTGACTCCTTTTCCCATTTTTTGAGAAAATCAGGTGATCTAATTCTCGCTGCAGGAGTCAATTTTAATACCCCGATCGATGTTTTCGTGAAAGTAGTGGAGGACCAACTCAGATTACTCGATCATTCCAGGCCTTCTGGTTTCAATACAACACAAGATGAAATGGTCGCTTTACGATCACTTGAGGGTGATGACACTGTCATAATAAAGCCCTCTGATAAGGGTGGTAATGTTGTGATAATGGACCGCACGAGATACAGCATGATGTGCTACCAGATATTAAATGACCATCGATGCTACAAAGTGTTGGAATCCGATCCTTCCATGATTTTCAGAAATCAATTAAAATGTATCCTGAGCTCAGCCAAATGCCTCAGCCTAATTAGTGAGAAGGAGATGGCTTTTATGCTGCCCGATTTTCCACAGACGGCCACCTTCTATTGTCTCCCAAAAATACACAAAGGGACTAAGCCACTGAAGGGCAGGCCAATTGTGTCAGGAATTGACAGCCTGTCTCAAAATGCAAGCATCTACATCGACCAGATTCTTAGACCTTTTGTGGTGTCCCTTCCTTCACATGTAAGGGACACGATGGATGTCTTGCGCAAGCTTGAAGGCATACGTTGCGATCAGGATGTCTTGTTGGCATCACTTGATGTGGAAGCCCTATATAGCTCCATTCCTCATGACCAGGGGTGTTTAGCTGTTGAATACTTTCTGAAGGGTAAGGGCACACAGTTTCAGACTCACAACGAGTTCGTTGTAATATTGCTTAGATTTATTCTAGAGCATAATTCCTTTATCTTTGACCAGAAAACGTACCATCAACTCAGGGGTGTGGCTATGGGAAGCCCCTGTGCTCCCACATATGCCAATCTGTACTTGGGCTGGTGGGAGCATGAAACTGTCTTTAATGATGTAATGGAAAAATGGACATTGTGCATCGTGCTATGGCTGAGATTTATAGACGATATCCTGATCCTCTGGAAAGGTACCAAGGCACAATTTGAGGAATTTGTGGCGACTCTAAATGTAAATAATCTGGGCCTATTTTTTACCTGTGAGATCAATGACAACAAGATCACGTTTCTTGATATTATGATCTCGAAAACACCATCTGGGAACATCCAAACCAACATGTTCCGCAAAAGGACTGCCACTAATAGTCTCCTCAGATGGGAAAGCTGCCATCCAGCTAACCTTAAACGTGGAATACCCAAGGGCCAGTTCCTGAGGGCGAGACGCAATTGTTCCACTATATCAGACTACAAAATGTCAGCGAGGGAACTGGAGGACAGATTTATACGGAGAGGATATCCGAAACATGTTCTCAAACAGGGCTATCAGAATGCACTTGGATGTAACCGAAATGATCTTCTTAACCCTAAATCACGTTTGAAGGATGATGACACTATACGGATCATTGGTACTTACGACTCTGCCAATAAGGAGGTTAGAGAAATCCTGCAGAGATATTGGGGAATTTTGCAAGCTGACCCTGACGTCGGTAATCTGGTAGGGGACTCTCCCTTTATAACATACAAAAGAGGGCGCAATATAAAAGATCATCTTGTGCATAGCCACATGAGCACACAAAACAAACCAAACACCTGGTTGGACCCCAGTTACAGATGTGGCTCTTGTAAGGCATGCGACTCGATTTTTTGCAGTAAAAATTTCAAAAGCACCAAGACTGGCAGGGTGTTTGACAACAGATCCTATATTAACTGTAAGACCAAAGGTGTAGTCTATCTGATCACATGTGGCTGCCAATTACAGTATATAGGCAAAACGAAGAGAGAATTTAGAAGGAGGATTAGGGACCACATTGGGGATATAAGGAGAAAGGAAGATACTCCGGTGTCGCGGCATGTATGGGAATGCCATAATGGTGACTCCTTGATATTGAAATTTCAAGGGATTGAACATGTTAAACCTTTGGCGAGAGGTGGTGATCATGATAAGAAGATCTTACAAAAAGAAGCGCAGTGGATCTTTCGCATGCAAACTATGAGTCCCGCCGGTTTAAATGAAAAGATCTCATATGCATGCTTTCTGTGAGCATAATATCAAAGAAATCTATTTCTTTACTTTTTCCCCCCATGTGGGTGGTGGTATGTGTGGCCCAACTATGCACCTGACCTCCTCTAATAGTATTATCTGTGTTTGTTCACATGAAACTACTGTTGACCCCTGTTCACACTGTTAGAGGGCTCATATGCGGTTTCTTCTCTAACTGATTCATTGAATATGTGATATGACGTTTTATTGAATAAGGGGCGTCTGTGTACAGCCTAAACTGTGTCTATTTGAATTAATGGCGGCCCTAAATTATACCTACTACTTTCTGACAGCATTTCACTCTTTGAGAGTTATGATGGCCAAAAAGGGCTAGAATTCTATCCTTGGCCGGAGTATGTATTATTATGAGGTCTATCCGACAGGAGTATTGAGGATGGTCTGCTGATCATCGCGATATTACGAATCTTTAGCATCTTTACCCATTACATGTCTGTCCCGTAATCTGTGTGTATCCGCTTCAGGTCTCCAGGGTTACGAAGGACGCTTTATCGTCACACTTCAGCCTGATTGGCTGGGCTGTTTTGGAGGCTCGCCACAGTCCGGATACGTCACTGCTGTGACGTGTCTTTGTCTGATTGGTGGTGGGCTGACAGCCTCGTCAGTGCAGGGGGAGGGCTCTAGCCCTTCATATGCTCCCAGTCTCGCCGGCTCGTGTGCGGCCATTTATATTAGAGTCGTGCACGAGCCGGGAGAAACAAATGTTAGCACAAAATTGTGCTTAACCGGCATCAACTTTTACAATCCCTGATGATGTGTCACACCTACCAGTGACACTGAAACGCGTAGGGTTGTCCTTAATTAATGCAGCGGTGGTTCTGAGAATTGTCCAAGATTTGTCTGTCAACAGGACTAACTCTTTTTCTCTGACCACTTGCTGTGAGCCCGGTGGGCTGGAATTATTTTCACTCAGCAAGCTGCTGTCAGGGCTGTATACTATAAGAGGAGAGTCTCACCACCTCCTATCCCTGACTACCTTGCCTGAGCCTGAATATATGTTACAATTGGGCTATATGAGCCATATTTTATACTATACTAATAAAATTCAATTTTAATCGTTCTAATCAGCCAGTCAATCTACTTTGCTGATTTAAGCTTTATTTTTATTTTTTTAATAAAATGGTTAAAGTGGATTCTGTGGAAGAGTTGTCATTTCAATAAAATATATTTCTATATGTCTCTGTTTTTTAATACTTCATTACCGCCTTAGTAATGGCTGCTGTCTGATTGAGAGCGTCCATTACTAAGAAGGGGCTTAGTGTTAGCCAGTAATAAGGCTAGCACTAACCCCTATTATTACCCCGGTACCCACCGCCACCAGGAGTACTGGGAAGAGCTGGGTACGATCCAGCACCCGACCGTCTGAAGAGAAGGGCGGGTACTGGGGTGGCTGCAGGCTGGTACTATCAGGCTCGGAATGGCCAAAAACCATGGCCCTTCCCACCCTGGTAATGCTAGGCTGCTGCTGCTTTATTGTATCTGGCTGGTTATGAAAAATGGAGGGGATCTCACGTAATTTTTTTTCTATTATTTTTTTTTTTTAAAAGACGTGGGGTTCCCGCTATTTTTCACAACCAGCCAGATACAATACAGCAGCTGCAGCCTAGCATCACCAGGGTGGGAAGGGCCACGTTTTTTTATCCCTTCCCAGCCTGGTAAAACCAGCCTGTGGCCGCCCTGCTGCCTTACCGTCGCTTCAGATGGTCGGGTACTGGATCGTACTCCCCTCGCGGCAGTGAGAACCGGGGTAATAATAGGGGTTAGTGATAGCCTTTTTACTGGCTAACACGAAGCCCCTTCTTAGTAATGGACGCTCTCAATCAGACAACAGCCATTACCAAGGCCATAATAAAGTATTAAAAAAAACAGACATAAGAAAAACTTTTATTGAAATCTAAACTCCCCCTTGCAACCCTCTTTCACCATTTTTTTTTTTTTTTTAAAAGTAGGTCATCGGAGTAGTCCAATGAATCTACGACGTAGTCCAAACGCTCCAGCGGAACCTATCAAAAAAAAAGCAGTATAAAAATTTTAAAAACGTTCATTTGCCACAATAGTCACTCGATATAACTATACTGTAATCACTTATATGGTTTGCAGATTTCTTGTGTATAACTGGCATCTACCTCTATAAGGTCACTATATGGTGGTAATATTGGTCTATATATAGTGTGATTTATTCACTAACAGTATGGTGGGTTTTTTCTGACACTATGTTGTAGTAATATGTGATCATGGTTTGGTAGTTTTATTCAGTAACCGTATGGAAGTATCATTCAGTAATAGTATAAAAGTATTATTCAGTAACAGTATGGGGGTATTATTCAGTAACAGTATGGGGGTATTATTCAGTAACAGTATGGGGGTATTATTCAGTAACAGTATGGAGGTATTATTCAGTAACAGTATGGGGGTATTATTCAGTAACAGTATGGGGGTATTATTCAGTATCAGTATGGGGTATTATTCAGTAACAGTATGGGGTATTATTCAGTATCAGTATGGGGGTATTATTCAGTAACCATATGGGGGTATTATTCAGTAACCGTATGGGGGTATTATTCAGTAACAGTATGGAGGTATTATACAGTAACAGTATGGAGGTATTATTCAGTAACAGTATGGAGGTATTATTCAGTAACAGTATGGGGGTATTATTCAGTAACAGTATGGGGTATTATTCAGTAACAGTATGGATGTATTATTCAGTAACAGTATGGGGATATTATTCAGTAACAGTATGGAGGTATTATTCAGTAACAGTATGGAGGTATTATTCAGTAACAGTATGGGGGTATTATTCAGTAACAGTATGGGGGTATTATTCAGTAACAGTATGGGGGTATTATTCAGTAATAGTATGGGTGTATTATTCAGTCACTATGTGGTTATGGTGTGGTGGTATTATTCAGTAACAGTATGGGGTATTATTCAGTAACAGTATGGGGGTATTATTCAGTAACAGCATGGGGTATTATTCAGTAACAGTATGGGGGTATTATTCAGTAACAGCATGGGGTATTATTCAGTAACAGTATGGGGTATTATTCAGTAACAGTATGGAGATATTATTCAGTAACAGTATGGGGTATTATTCAGTAACAGTATGGGGGTATTATTCAGTAACAGTATGGCGGTATTATTCAGTAACAGTATGGGGGTATTATTCAGTAACAGTATGGGGTATTATTCAGTAACAGTATGGTGTATTATTCAGTAACAGTATGGAAGTATTATTCAGTAACAGTATGGGGTATTATTCAGTAACAGTATGGGGGTATTATTCAGTAACAGTATGGAGGTATTATTCAGTAACTGTATGGGGATATTATTCAGTAACTGTATGGGGGTATTATTCAGTAACAGTATGGGGGTATTATTCAGTAACAGTATGGGGGTATTATTCAGTAACAGTATGGGTGTATTATTCAGTCACTATGTGGTTATGGTGTGGTGGTATTATTCAGTAACAGTATGGGGTATTATTCAGTAACAGTATGGGGTATTATTCAGTAACAGTATGGGGGTATTATTCAGTAACAGTATGGAGGTATTATTCAGTAACAGTATGGAGGTGTTATTCAGTAACAGTATGGGGGTATTATTCAGTAACAGTATGGGGTATTATTCAGTCACAGTATGGGGTATTATTCAGTAACAGTATGGGGTATTATTCAGTAACAGTATGGGGGTATTATTCAGTAACAGTATGGAGGTATTATTCAGTAACAGTATGGGGTATTATTCAGTAACAGTATGGGGGTATTATTCAGTAACAGTATGGAGGTATTATTCAGTAAGAGTATGGAGGTATTATTCAGTAACAGTATGGAGGTATTATTCAGTAACCGTATGGGGGTATTATTCAGTAACCGTATGGGGGTATTATTCAGTAACAGTATGGGGTATTATTCAGTAACAGTATGGAGGTATTATTCAGTAACAGTATGGGGATATTATTCAGTAACTGTATGGGGGTATTATTCAGTAACAGTATGGGGGTATTATTCAGTAACAATATGGGGGTATTATTCAGTAACAGTATGGAGGTATTATTCAGTAACAGTATGGGGTATTATTCAGTAACAGTATGGGGGTATTATTCAGTAACAATATGGAGGTATTATTCAGTAACAGTATGGAGGTATTATTCAGTAAGAGTATGGAGGTATTATTCAGTAACAGTATGGGGTATTATTCAGTAACAGTATGGGGGTATTATTCAGTAACAGTATGGGGTATTATTCAGTAACAGTATGGGGTATTATTCAGTAACAGTATGGGGGTATTTTTCAGTAACAATATGGGGGTATTATTCAGTAACAGTATGGGGGTATTATTCAGTAACAGTATGGGGGTATTATTCAGTAACAGTATGGAGGTATTATTCAGTAACAGTATGGGGTATTATTCAGTAACAGTATGGGGGTATTATTCAGTAAGAGTATGGAGGTATTATTCAGTAACAGTATGGGGGTATTATTCAGTAACAGTATGGGGTATTATTCAGTAACAGTATGGAGGTATTATTCAGTAACAGTATGGGGATATTATTCAGTAACTGTATGGGGGTATTATTCAGTAACAGTATGGGGGTATTATTCAGTAACAATATGGGGGTATTATTCAGTAACAGTATGGAGGTATTATTCAGTAACAGTATGGGGTATTATTCAGTAACAGTATGGGGGTATTATTCAGTAACAATATGGAGGTATTATTCAGTAACAGTATGGAGGTATTATTCAGTAAGAGTATGGAGGTATTATTCAGTAACAGTATGGGGTATTATTCAGTAACAGTATGGGGGTATTATTCAGTAACAGTATGGGGTATTATTCAGTAACAGTATGGGGTATTATTCAGTAACAGTATGGGGGTATTTTTCAGTAACAATATGGGGGTATTATTCAGTAACAGTATGGGGGTATTATTCAGTAACAGTATGGGGGTATTATTCAGTAACAGTATGGAGGTATTATTCAGTAACAGTATGGGGTATTATTCAGTAACAGTATGGAGGTATTATTCAGTAACAGTATGGGGGTATTATTCAGTAACAGTATGGGGGTATTATTCAGTAACAGTATGGGGGTATTATTCAGTAACAGTATGGGGGTATTATTCAGTAACAGTATGGGGTATTATTCAGTAACAGTATGGGGTATTATTCAGTAACAGTATGGGGTATTATTGGTAATGTTGGTGTTACAATCTATGTAAATTACTGTGGGGGGGGCTGTGGGGAAGTGTGAGTGTGGCAGCAGATGATCAGGCTAAGAGACAGTCTGCAGAGTGGCATGTGATGTACTTTGACATGTAGGTGATACTTACGTGTAGGATGTGGGCCCATAACTTGTGTACAGCCCAGAGCCTAAGATCATATGAATCCACCACTGGCATCGAGCCAGCACAGGCAGACCACTACAATACAGCAGGTAGAGCAAAGAAACCAGCCCAGGACGTGCCGCTTCAAAACAGCGCTAAGCGCGATCTGTCCTGGACTGGCCTGAATGTAATTGCAGAGAGTGACGCCGCAAATGAGACTGGCTGCCGAGGAGAGATATGGGGCTGTGCAGACTGTACTATTTGCACTGCACTGATTGGCAGTAAGAATAATTCTTTAAATATTTTCCATACTTCAAACAGCACTTTAAGGCACTGAGTTTTTTGCAGGAGGAAAATTCTGCCTCAAAATTCTGTTTGGGATTTCGAGGCAAATTTTGTCCTTCCTGCACGTCGTTTGCCGCGATTTTTACAGCGGTTTTTTCGCTCGCGGCCATTGAGTGCTACGGGCAAAAAACTCCGCGAAATACCCTTTCTCTTCCTCCCATTGATGTCAATGGGAGGTCAGAGGCGTAAACGCGCGAAGATAGGGCATGTCCCTTCTTTCTCGGGAGGCATTTTCGGCCGGTATTTGACGAGTTTTGCGGAGCGGTTTCCGCGCCCAAAAACTCGTCAAAATACTCCATGTGAACAGGGCCTAACAAATAAACATCAAATGCTTTCCTATTTAAAAAATGTATATATTGCGTGTTCGATGTGCAAAGCTAGGAATGAGAAAACTCCGATAGATTTTGGGGGGGGGGGGGCGCCTTTTTATAGTTCGCCTCAGGCGGCAGACAGGCTAGGTTCACCCCTGGGTGTGGTATAAGAAGCTGGCCGTGCACATCATACAGATGGCATTGTACAATGCGTATGTGCTACGTCGATGTGCAGGCCAGAGGGGAACTTTCCTGGAATTTCAAGAGGTGATTATCAAGAACCTAATCTTTAGGACCAAGAATAGGGAGCATCCAGTACTTCCGGAAGCGAGGCCACACGCATCGTACCAGGGCAAGTTCCCCAAACTGGCAAGAAGGGAAAAGTCAAAAGAGGTGCAGAGTCTGCTCAAAGAGGGGGATAAGGAGGTAAACAATATACGAATGCGACACGTGTCCCGAAAAACCAGGGCTCTGTATGAAAGATTGTTTTCGAATTTATCATACATCCCTTAATTTTTAATTTACCCTGATACACTCCGCACAGCTTATGTCCCTCATCTTTCCCTTCTGAGCCCTGCCGTGTGCCCAGGCAGCTAATAACAGCCACATGTAGGGTATTGCCGTACCCGGGAGAACCCACATTACATCTTATGGTGTGTATATCTCCAGTGGCACATGCTGGGCACACTATATCGGGCACGGACATGCCATATATATATAGAAAATTGCAAATCTCACTCTGCCCCATCTGCTGTGCATTATCTTTTACACAGTACCTGTGGGGTCAAAAGGCTCACTACACCTCTAGATGAATGTCTTAAGGGGTGTAGTTTTTAAAATGGGGTCACTTCTCAGGGGTTTCAACTGTACTGGTACCTCAGGGGCTTCTGCATACATGACTTAGCACCAGAAAAACTCCAGTAGGCCAAATGGTGGTCCTTTCCTTCTGAGCCCTCCCATGGGCCCAAACGGCAGTTTATCACCACAAATGGGGTATTGCCGCACCAAGGACAAATTGGGCAACAAAATGGGGTATTTTGTTTCCTGTGAAAATAAGAAATTTTGATAAAAATGACATCTTATTGTTCTACACACAGGTATCCAGGCTACCAGGACTACTATTATGGGTAAGGCTATCTGAGTTATTAATGTTGGGAGTATTTTACTCTAGAAAACACCCTTTGGACACTTCTGTCCTTAACAAAACAGCTCACACTCAAACAACTAACGTTATATACGATAGCACACTGCCCTATTCATATGTCCTTAATATAAGGACTTTAAACACACCATGCACTTGGTTTTCCTACTTACCTGTGTTCATATCATATAGAGTCTCTCTGTAATGATAGGGGTAGGGAAACGGACAAGTGAGCCCTAATCTACCCGCCACTCTGTCCCTGCCTACTTGCAACGACCCGCCCTAGGCGACGGGGTACAACTGGGCGGCGGTCCCTACGCTCAGTAAGTGCACGAAACAGACAAGGGTACACAAAGCTAGGGAAATGGGTCAGTTGCCCACGGCAACACCGCGAGCAACAAGAGAGGTGAACGAGCCGAGTCAAACCAGGAGAGTACGAGGTACCAAACGCAGAGCAGAAGAGTAGTCAGTAAGCCAGGGTCAGTATGGAGCAGGATCAAGTAGTCAGGAGCTGTAGCTGGGCCAGGAAACCACACGAGAAGAATCACAAGCACTGGAGGAACAGGAAAGGCAGGTATAAATAGACAGAGGGCGGGAGCTAGCTGAGTCTGGCCAGGCTGCGATAGGCTCTCCCACTACTAAGCCTGCCAGCCTGAGTGGTGGAAGCTGGAGTCAGTCTCAGACACAGACTCAGGTGCCGACTGATTACCTATGGGCGTTAACCCCGCTGTGCCTGGCAGATCCTTTACAGTACCCCCCCCTTTTATGAGGGGCCACCGGACCCTTTCTAAGTGGACCTGGTTTATTGGGGAAACAAAGGTGGAACTTCCTGACCAATACCCCAGCGTGAACATCCCGGGCGGGTACCCAAGTCCTCTCCTCAGGCCCGTATCCTCTCCAATGGACCAGGTACTGGAGGGAGCCTTGGACCATCTTGCTGTCCACAATCTTGGCCACCTCGAATTCCACCCCCTCAGGGGTGAGAACGGGAACAGGAGGTCTCCTCGAGGGAGCCAAGGACGGGGAGCAGCGTTTAAGGAGGGAGGCATGAAACACGTCGTGTATTCGAAAAGATGGGGGCAACTCCAGTCGGAAGGAGACAGGATTGAGGACTTCAATGACCTTATACGGCCCAATAAACCGGGGAGCAAATTTCTTGGACGGGACCTTAAGGCGCAAGTTCCTAGACGATAACCACACCAGATCCCCGACCATAAACAAGGGGCTAGCAGAACGTCTTCTATCAGCCTGAGATTTTTGTACGCTCTGGGACGCCTCTAGGTTCTTCTGAATCTGGGCCCAGACTGTGCACAGTTCCCGATGAACGACCTCTACCTCGGGATTGTTGGAACTACCAGGTGAAACGGAGGAGAACCGTGGATTAAACCCAAAATTACAGAAAAAGGGGGAGACCCCTGACGAGTTACTGACCCGGTTATTGAGGGAAAATTCGGCGAGGGGAATGAATGAGACCCAATCATATTGACAGTCAGAGATAAAACACCTTAAATATTGTTCTAGAAATTGATTAGTCCTCTCAGTTTGGCCATTAGTTTCAGGATGGAAGGCAGAGGAGAAGGACAGATCAATCTCCAACTTTTTACAGAAGGCTCTCCAAAACAATGAAACAAATTGTACCCCTCTGTCCGAAAAAATATTGACAGGGACCCCATGGAGACGCAGGATGTGTTTGACAAACAAGGTAGCTAACGTCTTGGCATTGGGTAGTTTCTTGAGGGGCACAAAGTGGCACATCTTACTGAAGCGGTCTACTACAACCCACACCACCGACTTGCCTTGAGATGGTGGCAAATCAGTGATAAAATCCATGGAGATATGGGTCCAAGGTCTCTGGGGAATGGGCAAAGAACGTAGTAAGCCCGCTGGTCGGGACCTGGGAGTCTTGGACCTAGCAAAAACCTCACAAGCGGCGACGTAGGCCTTAACGTCTTTAGGCAACCCAGGCCACCAATAGTTTCTGGCAATGAGGTATTTGGTACCCAGGACGCCTGGATGACCAGATAGTGCGGAGTCATGGTTTTCCCTAAGTACCCTTAGCCGGAATTGCAGGGGAACAAACAGCTTGTCCTCAGGAAGGTTCCCGGGAGCTGAACCTTGATCAGCCGCGATTTCTGAGGCTAAATCAGAATCAATAGAAGAAATGATTATACCAGGAGGCAGAATACAAGCAGGATCTTCCTCCGAAGGGGGGCTGGCCATGAAGCTACGCGACAGTGCATCGGCCTTAATATTTTTAGACCCAGCCCTATAGGTAACCAAAAAGTTGAACCTGGTAAAAAATAGCGCCCATCGAGCTTGTCTCGGGTCTAGCCTCCGGGCAGATTCTAGGAAAACAAGATTCTTGTGGTCGGTAAGGACCGTTACCTGGTGCCTAGCCCCCTCCAGGAAGTGGCGCCACTCTTCAAATGCCCATTTAATGGCTAAGAGTTTGCGGTTGCCAATATCATAGTTACTCTCAGTGGGCGAAAACTTCCTGGAGAAGTAGGCACAGGGACGGAGATGGGTGAGGGACCTGGTACCCTGGGACAAGACAGCCCCCACTCCCACCTCGGATGCGTCAACTTCCACGATAAATGGCTCCATTTGGTTGGGCTGAACCAGCACCGGGGCCGAGATAAAGCACTTCATAAGGACCTCAAAAGCCTGGACAGCCTCAGGAGGCCAGTGGAGGAGATCAGCACCTTTGCGAGTGAGGTCTGTAAGAGGCTTAGCGATGACCGAGAAGTTAGCAATAAATCTCCTGTAATAATTAGCGAACCCCAAGAAACACTGTAACGCCTTCAGGGAGGCAGGTTGGACCCATTCCGCCACAGCCTGGACCTTGGCGGGTTCCATGAGGAGTGAGGATTTGACCCAAAAATTGTATCTCCTGTACCCCAAACACACATTTTTCGGTTTTCGCAAACAGTTTGTTTTCCCGAAGGACCTGGAGCACCTTCCTGACATGCTCAATGTGGGAGGACAGGTCCTTGGAAAACACCAGTATGTCATCAAGGTACACTACAAGAAAAACCCCCAGGTAATCCCTTAAAATTTCATTTATGAAATTCTGGAAGACAGCAGGAGCATTACACAACCCAAAGGGCATGACGAGGTATTCGAAATGACCTTCGGGCGTGTTAAACGCAGTCTTCCACTCATCCCCCTCTTTGATGCGGATAAGGTTATACGCCCCCCGTAGATCAAACTTAGAGAACCATTGGGCCCCCTGAACCTGATTAAAGAGATCAGGAATCAAAGGAAGGGGATACTGGTTCCTTACAGTGACCTTATTCAAGTTACGGCAGTCAATGCATGGCCTAAGACCACCATCCTTCTTCCCTACGAAGAAGAAGCCAGCACCTACCGGAGAAGTAGAGGGGCGAATGTAACCCTTGGCCAGGCATTCCTGGATATACTCTCTCATGGCTTCACGTTCGGGACAAGAAAGATTAAATATCCTACCCTTAGGGAGCTTAGCTCCTGGTACCAATTCAATAGCGCAATCGTATTCTCTATGAGGAGGTAACACTTCGGAGGCCTCCTTAGAGAAAACATCAGCGAAGTCCTGCACAAACTCAGGTAGCGTGTTCACCACCTCAGGGGGAGAAATAGAATTAACAGCAAAACATGACGTCAAGCATTCATTACCCCATTTGGTAAGCTCCCCAGTATTCCAGTCAAACGTGGGATTATGCAACTGCAACCAGGAAAGGCCTAAAACCAAATCGGACGATAATCCCTGCATCAACAGTACAGAGCACTGCTCCAAATGCATGGAGCCAACAAGGAGTTCAAAAACAGGGGTATGCTGTGTAAAATAACCATTAGCAAGAGGAGTGGAGTCGATACCCACTACCGGGATAGGTTTAGGCAAATCAATCAATGGCATAGCTAGAGACATAGCAAATTCCACAGACATGATATTAATAGAAGACCCTGAATCCACGAAGGCACTGCCGGTAGCAGACCTACCACCAAAAGAGACCTGAAAGGGAAGCAAGATTTTATTACGTTTCATATTTACGGGAAATACCTGTGCGCCCAAGTGACCACCCCGATGATCACTTAGACGCAGAAGTTTTCCGGCTGCTTATTCTTACGCCTAGGACAGGTGTTCACTTGATGCTTGTCATCCCCACATTAGAAGCAGAGACCATTCTTCCTGCGGAACTCTCTACGTTGTCGGGGGGACACGGAGGCCCCGAGTTGCATAGGTACCTCTGAGTCTTCCGTGGAAGAGCGAAGCGACGGGACCTCGGGAGGCATCATGGGGGAGTCAGAGGGGAAAACACAAAAACGTTCAAGTTGTCGTTCCCTGAGACGTCTGTCAAGTCGTACCGCTAAAGCCATAACCTGGTCTAGGGAGTCAGAAGAGGGATAGCTAACTAGCAGGTCCTTCAGGGTGTTCGACAGACCCAACCTAAACTGGCACCTTAAGGCAGGGTCATTCCACCGAGAAGCTACGCACCACTTCCTAAAGTCAGAACAATACTCCTCAACAGGTCTCTTACCCTGACGTAAGGTCACCAGCTGACTCTCGGCAAAGGCAGTCCTGTCAGTCTCGTCATAAATGAGTCCGAGAGCAGAAAAGAAACGATCAACGGAGGAAAGTTCAGGGGCGTCAGGAGCCAAGGAGAAGGCCCACTCTTGGGGCCCTTCCTGGAGCCGGGACATAATTATACCCACCCGCTGGCTCTCAGAACCTGAGGAGTGAGGCTTTAAGCGAAAGTAAAGCCTACAACTCTCCCGAAAGGAGAGAAAAGTCCTCCGGTCCCCTGAGAACCGATCAGGCAACTTGAGGTGGGGTTCAAGGTGTGAGGTGAGGGGCACTACCATGGTAGTGTCAGGCTGGTTGACCCTCTAAGCCAGGGCCTGGACCTGTAGGGAGAGACCCTGCATTTGCTGGGCCAGGGTCTCAAGGGGGTCCATAGTAGACACAGGGACCAGGGTAGACTAGGTAACGGGCTTGTGATTATGTAATGATAGGGGTAGGGAAACGGACAAGTGAGCCCTAATCTACTCGCCACTCTGTCCCTGCCTACTTGCAACGACCCGCCCTAGGCGACGGGGTACAACTGGGCGGCAGTCCCTACGCTCAGTAAGTACACGAAACAGACAAGGGTACACAAAGCTAGGGAAATGGGGCAGTTGCCCATGGCAACACCGCGAGCAACAAGAGAGGTGAACGAGCCGAGTCAAACCAGGAGAGTACGAGGTACCAAACGCAGAGCAGAAGAGTAGTCAGTAAGCCAGGGTCAGTATGGAGCAGGATCAAGTAGTCAGGAGCTGTAGCTGGGCCAGGAAACCACACGAGAAGAATCACAAGCACTGGAGGAACAGGAAAGGCAGGTATTAATAGACAGAGGGCGGGAGCTAGCTGAGTCTGGCCAGGCTGCGATAGGCTCTCCCACTCCTAAGCCTGCCAGCCTGAGTGGTGGAAGCTGGAGTCAGTCTCAGACACATAGACTCAGGTGCCGACTGATTACCTATGGGCGTTAATCCCGCTGTGCCTGGCAGATCCTTTACACTCTCCACTCATGTACCTTTTTAACATGTATGTTTTTATATGTATTTAATAAAATTTGTTATTCTTTTCATATATACTTGGCTCTATACTCTGTTTCTTGTGTGTGTATAGGGTTTAAGTAGAGTATAACAGAGAGAGTTCCCAGCATTATCATTCCCTTACCCCCCTACAACATTACGAATTATATTCACTTGGGACTGGTGTTGTTTTATTAAATTTCTTTTGATTCTCTTGATTTTTTTTGCTGTTTTTGACATTCCACTATGTTCTGCATAAAGCTTAGTGTCAGCTGTACTGTGACTTCTTTATCATAACGGAGCCATACCAGGCCCTTATACACCCTATATGCTTCCCCAATAGAATCCATAAAACATAAAAGGGCCGAGCAGTGCTCCTGGGTCTTTTCGCAAATCACTCTAGCTAGAATCGCAAATGAAAACGTTCACCATATTAACCAATTGGTAAACATTTGCGGAATCAGGAGATAACGCCTTTTCTCCTCCTCCTTCTTTTATGCTCTAGCCCCTCTTCCCCTGATCCAGATAGAACTTCTCCAAGGGGAGGAGGGAGAACATCTCCACATACTTCCCTATTTGTTTCCTGACCTCCTGCTTAAGATGGGCACCGATCCCTCGAAGCAGACATACACAGCCAAGTTATCCCTGTTTACCTAATTAGGTGTCTCAGTCTGGACTGAGACCGCAACCGCCTCATAACTCACCGGAAGAGGGTTAACAAGGTAAAATGTGGAAAATCGCCCACCTACCCAGACTTTACAGGACCGCCCACGCGAGAACCTGGGATGGACCCGCACCCTTCACCAGGGAACCGCCCACCATGTTCAGCAGGCACACCACTGAGTCCCTCAGGCATCTGCACACGCCTCCTGCTGTGTTACCCCACAGCCCCTAGCGGCAGGGGGCAAACCTGACCTAAACAATAATGGCACCAAGCACCAATAGTGATGCTTTGCTTTTGAAAAGTATCAAAAAACTTTATTAAATATAGAGGACAAATGAATAAAAAGTGTCACACAATAGATATAGCAACATCTCCAGAATTGAAATACACAGGGTGAACACATGCCCATAACAATACGGATACATCTTATTTATAAAGTGTATAGTGCTAAGCAATATATATGAAATAAGGATATATATACCATATATAATATAAATTGTCTTTACAATACTGCAGGATGGACAAGGACATGGACAAGAAGCTAAATACAAGTAGTGATGGTCCTAGGATAGGTGCAACACATGTTCAAAAGAGTACAGCATATGAAATAACATGCCTCAATATATACCCATCTATATGACACAACCGGGATGGCGCCAACCACGACGCACGTTTCGGCACAGCCTTCATCTGGGGGTGACATCATCTCCTAACAGGTATAATATAATAATATATATATTATATAATATATTATTATATTATATAATATAATATAAATTTCGGTATAATAATGATACAACAGTAAACTGGAGATGACCGTCCAACACTGCGAATTTAACCCCTTAATGACAATACACCTTTTCACAGTGGTCATTAAAGGGGTTCTCTGGAAAAAACTTTATGGTCTCATGTTTACTTGATAAAGTGGTTCTGTTTCCACTA
Source organism: Rhinoderma darwinii (assembly GCF_050947455.1). Lineage (NCBI taxonomy): Eukaryota > Metazoa > Chordata > Amphibia > Anura > Rhinodermatidae > Rhinoderma > Rhinoderma darwinii. Next base: position 32,858,482 of record NC_134688.1, read on the forward strand.
AACGCGTTGTACCTCAAGAGACCCTCTATCTCTCTTTTTTATGTATGTTTTATTATGATCTATTGTTTTAGACCATTAATTATATATATATTTTTTCTCAAAAAAGTATTGCGCCTGGATGGTGTCTCTTTTTTACAGTGGATCCCACCTGGTTCCCACTGTTTTTATCTACCTGCTCTTACTGAATATGTCCTCAAAACTGGCTTAATGAGATGGTAGATCGGAGAGTGACTGAGGCAGTGGAGGCAAAACAGGGTGGACCTGTTGCAGGCAGCGGCTAAGGCATCTTGGCCCCCATTGGGGGACCTCTCCAGAACTCCAGTGAAGGACCTGGGCGTGTAGACGAAGCCAAGGCAGACCCAGCAGAACCGGGTTGATGGCTTTAGGCAGGACGAGGAAGTTGACCTGTTCTGAGTGAAGGACTCCGATTTTAACGTAAGTGGTTTCATGATAGCCACAATAGGATCGGGCAATGGTAGTCCATTTACAGAAGCAACAGCAAGGGATCTCTCTAGAAGAACTGTGGGTAGATGTAGTCGGTCTACTAAATCCTGCTGGATGAAATCTGCAGCTGCCCTGAAGTCAAAATAGGCAGAGGAGAAGTGTGATGTCTCTCCCGAGATGATGGTCACAGGAATAGATAATTTGGAAGAGGTTTTGATGTTTGGCATCATCCCACCTAGAGTTGCCTCTCTAGGAGCTGGAGTTTCCTGGCTTTTGTGGACAATGGCGCACGAAAGGGCCTTTAAGGCCGCAATACAAATACAGACCTGAAGAGCGTCAGCGCTGTTTCTCCTGCTCGGACAACTTGACTCTGTCTACCTGCATTGGTTCCTCAGGTAGAGCAACAAGAGGGGGCAGTAGTGGTCTCTGGAACGAGGGTGCTAATCTGTGAAAACGTCTCTCCACTGAACCTCCTCATCGCGTTCCTGAATCCTCATGTGTACCCGGGTAGCCAACAGGATATGGGCATCCAAGGTAGGTGGGAGGTCGCGGGCTGCCAGCTCGTCCATGGGGTGTGAGGACAGTCCATGCCATAGGTCGCCACCAATGCTTCATTGTTCCATGCCAACTCTGCTGCCAGGGTACGGAAGGAGATGGCATACTCTCCTGCTGTGGACCCCCTTGCTTGAGGGTTAGCAGAGTGGCTGCTGCTAAGGATGTTCGACCCGGCTTCTTGAACACGTCACAAAAAGTCTGTAAGAACAGGGCTAAGTCCGAAAATTTGGGCCCCTGTCATTCCAGGATGGGGTTCGCCCATGCGAGGGACTTGCCAGCGAGGAGGGAAATAATGAACGCTACCTTGGCCTCATCAGAGGAGAAATGGTGAGCACGCAGTCATAGCGAGGAAAAAGAGGCAGTGCAACTGTGGATCCGGAAAACAGACAGTAGGAGTATTAGGCAGTGGAACGGCAGCAGTCTCTGGGGAAGGAACAGGGAGTTGATCCAGTCGGGCGATGATGGAGTTTACAGCCACGAGGAGTTGATCCTGACGTGCATATAGATACAATATATACTATTGGGGTCCACCCCTTAGTAATTGCTGACGTGCATATAGGTAACGCATATCCGTCTGTATGACCTGAACTGTGGTCTTAGGCTGGCCAGCGGGTTCCATGGCCTGAGCGTACTGTCACAATCTAGGGAACATATGTAGCTGACTTTAGCTTGACTAATAACGCATTAAATACACAGTGGAAAGATCCCTTATCTTGACCTTTTCAATGACTTCTCAATGGTCATTTTTGTGTGATATCACGCTGCAACAAGTTATCAGAGTCAAGTTAAAGATGGCTACATCCGTATGTGGACCCACTAGGCCGTGGGCTCCGGCTCAGATAGGGCTATGTGTGGCAGGTTGCGCCAGACGAAGCGGATGGCACCAGGAATGGTAGATGACACACAGACGTGGCATATCCAGCCGGCGGTACCACACGACTCTGATAAAAGGCAGGCACAGTTAGGAAACAGCAAGGGATACAGGAAATTGGATGCAGGGAACGGGAACTCTGGGATCAAGCAGGAAAATACTAAGGGACCCTTTGCAATACAAACATGGGAAAAGTACAAACAACGCTCAAGCAAGGAGTGGAAGGGCAGAGACCATTTTATAATCCAGGGTGCACTGGGGTAGGATAGAAAACTTTTAGGAAGTGCGTACGCTGGCCCTTTAAGGCATTCCTCGCACACTCCAGGAAGGGAAGGCCGCGCCAGCCGTGGTCTCTGGGGAGGTGGCCAGGAAGTTGCGGTCGCGGCCGTTCATCACAGGGTGAGCGACAGAGGTCCGCAGTCATAAAACTGCGATTTTTTTTGGTGTTTTATATATGTACTGAGCAGTGGCGTAACTACCGCGGCCTGCGGCATGAGGGGGCCCGTGTCGCCCGCCGGCACGTGCCCCCACCATGGCCGGAGGCTCTGCTGGCAGCCGCTATGGCTGCTACAGCGGGACGCCACTGAACACTACGGCAGAGCAGGGAGGTATCTCCCCGCTCTGCCATTAACTGGTTCCCGACCGCTGGCTGTATTTTTACGGCCAGCGGTCAGGGTCCTTAAAACCCGAGCCATAGACTTTTTACGACTCCGGTTTTAACTTACTGCCCGCGCGATCTGGCTGCTGAATGTCGGGTCTCCGGCTGTCAGTGACTGCTGGGGACCCTGAGGAGAGGATAGAAGCAGCTTTCGCTGCCAGCGATCACACATGTATCCCCTATCCTGTGGATAGGGGATACATGTATTTTGTAGGACACACTGTAGGTCGCATTTTTTTGGGAGGGGGGATGCTGTATTGCGTTCCCTACTGGGGGGGGAACGCTGTATGGCATTCCCTACAGGGGGGGGCTGTATGGCGTTCCCTACAGGGGGGGGGGCTCTATGGCACTCTCTACAGGGGGGGGTTGTATGGCGTTCCCTACAGGGGGGGATGTATGGCGTTCCCTACAGGGGGGACTGTATGCTGTTCTCTACAGGGTGGGGCTGTATGGCGTTCTCTGCAGGGGGACTGTATGGCGTTCTCTGCAGGGGGACTGTATGGCGTTCTCTACAGGGAGGGCTGTATGGCGTTAGCACTGTCCAATAAATATAAAGTAAACAGAAGAAAATACGGTCCAGCAATCCTCATGACAATGTGATGACTTTATTAGAAAAACATTTTATAAACCATACGGCATGTTGAAGTGATGATACAAGACTGCTTACGCGCTTCGAAAGCCAACTACATTCTTCGCAAATGTACGCCATCTCCTCCAAACAGTCAATTACATCAGAAGTCCAGTTCCTTGTGCTGCATGACTCGTGGACGCCCTATCCGTGGCGATATCCGTGTCCTTTCCACTGCTTCTCACTTGAGTCCTGTAGGCACAAAAAACATTCTGCAAGTATCCATTGTCATCCGTGCCTGCAGATTCTGCTTTAATGATGCAACTCACTCAACTCCTTGTCTATTTCATCGTTTACTGATGCCTCTTTTAGATGCGACAGATGTATTTTTTTATACTTACCAGCCTGCTTCACAGGCACCATCCCTTTTTATTGGCACCTGATCTTCCATAGACATCACAAAAACTAGACAAGCCTTTCCTCCCTTATGTTTCCCAACATTTCCTGGGACAAGTGTGTGTAGGTAGAAATCAACAAACATCTTTCCTGGCCCCAAACTTTACCCCCTCTTTCCAGTAAAGGATTGGCTTTCGGTATCACGCCTCCTCGCTTTTACCTTTTTACTTTATCCTGCGTAAACATTTTTTTCAGCATCTTAAACGTCTTGCCCATTAGCCCATCTATCCCCAACATCAGACCACTTATTATCATCTGACAGATCAGAATCAGACTCAACCAGCTACTGTTGCCTTCTTCTGCTTCTCTTTACATCGAGATGCGCTGCTCCTGTAATTCCAAACATTGTGCCAGTACCCCGTGTTCTAAACATTTTGGCAACCCCAAGGTGTCCCTCTCCCATGTTGAGATTATAAGGCCCCACTGGAATATTGCTGCCTTCATCGACCCTGGATCCCTGCGCAAGGATCCTGGCACTTGGCCCATCATCGTGCCATGTTCCCTCAAATTTTTGCTAGAATGATACCATTGAGGATACCTGCCTTGCTTCCTTGATGCCATTTGCTCCAAACAATCCAGTACACCCCAAGTCCAGGTCCTTGTGCTGCATGATTTGTGGGGGCTCTATACGTGGCAATATCCTGGCACCTTCCATTGCTTTCCGCTTGAGTGCTGTAAATATAAAAACATTCTGCCAGTATCCATTATCACCTAGGCCTGCAGATTATGACTGTGTAATGAAACTCACTTAAGTCCTTGTCTATTGCATCCAGGCCTTGACACATCGCAAATGTTCTTGGCAGACCAGAGCTGTCTAAAATCCCCCTACACTCCCTCACCCAATTACCTTACACCTACGTTCAGTCCCAAACCGAGCCATGTGGCCAGCATTTTGGACAAAGATACCCCTAACTTACATTATGCCTATTCCTACCAACTATCCAAGGTTCCCCACTGCTACGCCTTTCTTGGCATTTTGCCCGCTCATTACTTTTTCAATGTACAGAGCTACTGGTGGATACTGTATATAGTAACTAATGATGGACATACCGCATATAGATGAAATATTACTTCAGAGAGTCCCCCTGGCAGCAGGCAGCCGATCTCAAGAAATTCTGGAACAAAAAGTATAAACTGTGAAGATATTATGACGTGCGCTTAGTATGGTTCATCATATCAACAAATATATGTTCAGCCTAACATGAGGGAGATTGTTCCCACAGTCTTGTCATGTGTCTCTATAGGAACATTCTGGATGACATCACATTATAGAATTTCTATAGGTTGTTATTTGCTATAATACTTACATATATACAGTGGATCTTCTAGCATGTCGGCTGTCACTGGTGCCACATATTCAGATGTTATAAATGTCTGTAAAATACATAATGGGTTTAATGCACATACATAAAATAACCCCATATCTATAATGAATAAATAATATATTTACTTTCACACATTTCATTTTCTATCACAGGGCGAGTCCAATGCCCCTCTGCCACACAAATAACACCAGCAGTATAATGGTACATAATAGTTGGAGGACCCTGGTATAGATTTTGTATCAGTGACCAGGAGCTTATTGTTATTCTTCTATATAATCTTATCCTTAATGGAAAACTTCTAATTTGTCTTTTGTGGAGTCTTTTGGACTGGAGTAGAGAGAGTAGAAAATGGTAAATTGGATTTCTGGATTCAACAGACAAAATAATTATTAAAGGGGTTTTCTGACAGTTTCATAAACCTTAGTCTAAGCCGCATATGGCTAAAAAGAACAAATTGTCCCTACTCATTTTTTAAATTCCCTGTGGCTCCTGTGCTGGTGGTTCTGTTGTCTTTAGTTGCTAGGCCACAGCGGTCATGTCCGTGTGGATGGCATGTCACGTGGCAGCTATTGTGTCACATCCAGGGCCGGCCTTAGGTTTATTGGTGACATGTGCAGTATCTGTGACGTCCTCCCCCTTATGATGCACCATGTAGTGTCCAAATAATTTAATCATACAGTGCCCAAATAACATCACCCAGTCAATAAACTAGGGATTGTATCTTTCTGTTTTTTTATATTATAGGTTTGGGCCCTAAATGCCGGACGGCAGTGTAAGTTGAGGGTGCCCAGGCCATCTATGGTGGTAGTGCCCTCTTCAGTATTGACCAGTAATACACACTATGTGATCATTTAGAGATGCAGTTAATAAAATACACTGACCTTGGACTCTCCTACTGAATACATCCGACTGAATGTAGAACGTTATGTGATGTGAGGTGGAGGGCTCTGCTTAATCTTTGATCTGCCCTCCTGGGACGTGTGGTTATCATTAACTCTTATGAGGAATTAATTCTAGGAGAAAGAAAGACAATGTATTAGGACAAATCTTAATCAATGGCAACATTTCTATCTAGAACAGAGTCCAGTCCCCAACCAGTGTAAAATTACCAAAGGGGTAAATAGGATGACCGGCTGGGGTCCAGGGATTTGGGGTGGCCCACAGCTCTGGGGCTCCATACGCCCCTGAAATTGGACAAACAATAACGGCGCAGGGAGGAAGCGAAATGTCTGACCCGGTTGGTCGTCTATTAGGTGAGTATAATTTTTTATTTTATAGGAGCAAAGGGGGCACTATTAATATGGGGGATAAAAGGACTGAGTCGGGGCTTAGAAAAGGGGGCTTCATTACTGTGGGCCATACAAAAGGGGCATTCTGACCCAGGACATACAAAAAGTGTCATTCTAACTGTGGAGGGTATTGGTGGATACTGCATATAGTAACTAATAAGAGACGCACCTTGCATAGATGAAATATTGCTTCAGAGAGTCCCCCTGGCAGCAGGCAGCCGATCTTAAGGTGTTCTGGAAAAAACAATAATTGTGTCGTTTTATTTCTCCAGACAGACGTGTGCTCAGTATAGACCACCCAACAATGAAAGAAATGTACATTAGGGCTCATGTACACAGCAACTTCATGTGGACGGACCTGTATGGTGGCGCACAGACTGCAGTACTGGTAATGTAGACACTCTGTGTGCGCTGTGTGCTCCCCCATAAGCCAAATGTGTATTAGGAAATTACATAAATAACAAGTCCCTTATATATTACTAATACCATAATATCTTCTTTATGGAGCATTTCTATAATAATAATAATAATAATAATATAAAGCTGCAGTAAAATTCCCAGCGTTTACTTTTGCTACATGTGGATGAGTTTTTGAGACTGTAACTATTCACCTGTAACACTTGTGAATTTTGCCGCGCAGCAAATCTGCAGCGTCTGAATTCAGCTTTATGGCGTAGAATATAGTACTCAAATACTGCAATCATACAGTGCCCAAATAACACTGCCAGACAAGTATTGTCTGCCACACTGTAATGTAATCCATTATCAAGGAATTGTATCTGCATCCTGAGCAGTGCCCTTTACTTTTTTTACATGAAGAGTGGGATTGAGTGTTCAAGCAATGGGTGCCCCAGACATCAAGACCAGTGGCGCCCCATTCATTAGTGACAGGTGATGCACCCAGTGTAACCGCACAGGTCGCACACCCCCAAAACAGGCCCTGGATGAACAACATTGGGGAATTTGTTCCCACAGTCTTGTCATGTGTCTCTATAGGAACATTCTGGATGACATCAGATTATAGAATTTCTATAGGTTGTCATTTGCTATAATACTTACATATATACAGTGTATGTCCTAGCATGTCGGCTGTCACTGGTGCCACATATTCAGATGTCATAAATGTCTGTAAAATACATAATGGAATAAACATAAAATAACCCCATATCTAGAATGAATAATAATATATTTACTTTCACACCTTTCATTTTCTATCACAGGACGAGTCAGACATTGAAAACATTTTGTAATGTTAGTGTAAACCCAGGGAACATAACTATAGGGGTGAAGAGGTTGCAGTCACACCCAGGCCCAGGTGTCCATGACTGACATTAGGGGGGGTCACAATGTGGGCAATTTACAAATGCCAATCCCCAATGCCCCCATCTCCTAGAGGAATCCCGATTTTCGCTGCTAGAAACGCGATGTCAGTGAGAGAAGCACCCGGGCGGAGAGGCAGCTGCTGAGTTGCCCAACCGCTTCTAAAACACAAGCAGTGGAAGGGAGCCAGCGCAGCGCCCCGTTCCACCTGCTGGAGGGATGCGCCCTATGTAATGGCACAGGTCGCACACCCCTAAGGCCGGCCCTGGCTACTGCTGAGCCTTATTAGGATAATATACGGTAGCTTTTTAAGACTATTTAATTAAATTAAATTAGACATCATATTGAAAACGACTGAGAAGTCACATTCCACATTACTGACAGCTGCAATTCTCAGACAATGGTAAGGGTATGTTCACACACTTAACTAAAAAACGTCTCTAAAATACAGAGCTCTTTTCAAGGGAAAACAGCCTCTTATTTTCAGTCATTTTTTAAGCCACAAACATTTTTTGAGGCGTTTTTACCAACGTTCTTGGAGCTGTTTTTCTATTGAGACAATGAAAAACGGCTCCAAAAACGGCCGAAGGAGTGAAATGCACTTCTTTTTACAGGGTGTTTTTTATGCGCCGCTTTATCAAACGCCCACGTAAAATGCACCATCGGAGAAAAAAAACAGTTTTTCCCATTGAAATCAATGGGCAGATGTTTGGAGGCGTCCAGCCTCCGTATTTTCGGCTGTTTCTCGGGGTGTTTACGGCCAGGAAAACGGCTGAAAATAGGCCATGTGAACATACTCTGAGTTGTAACTTTAATGAGAAAATATGAAACCTTGAAATCTGAATGTAAAATGTTCAGTTGTTACTTGCATTAATAGAAACATTTTACTGGAACTTGAACAGTTTGTCTAAAAAAAAAAAACAACCCCCGACAATCACCAGAAAAAAATCCTTCTACAATCATATCGTTGTGGTGAGGTGTTGGTGTGGTTAGAAATTGCTGCAGTAATGTCCAGTGTGAATCTGGCCTTATATGAGAATTCTAGAGCGTATATATTTCATGTGTCCAGTAACATGTAGAATTAATGATAAAATGCTGCATCTTACCTGTCAATCACACAGTCAATCACAGTCCCGGTCCAGACGTCATTGGCAGAAATGGTAAAAAATATGTAATCCAGCTGCACATAGAACCTAACGGCTAGTACTGTCTATGACATCATCAGTGACATCATAAGCGGCTGCAGTATCTGTTACATCATCTAATTATCTCCTACTGCCTGGATAGACTGTCTGTGCATACACTGGATATAGGCGTTACATGGGACTGCTGTTTATAAACATGGAAGAAAGATACATGTGTGGTTATAGGGGCTACGACTAAGAACATGTAATGTATGAAACGTGTAATCTGTTACTAGATGGATTTTATACTGTAATACAGATGTAGCCATCTTTAACTTGACTCTGATAACTTGTTGCAGCGTGATACTTTCTTGATCCCGCAGCACTCCGTGTTTCAAGTGTGCGTGAGTAGGCTTCCACGCCAATGTGTATAAATGGGAACTCAGCACTCCAAGGTATTATGCAATAAGTGATATTTGATTTCACATATAGCGAAAAGTAGTAATCCAAAAATAATGGAGCCATTACCCAACAGCGACCGAGGTCACAAGCGCCGCATATCCGTGTCTAAAGAAGGTTGAATGTATAGACCGAAACGTTAAAAACCTATTTTTGGATTACTACTTTTCGCTATATGTGAAATAAAATATCATTTGTTGCAGCGTGATATCACACAACAAAAGCCATTGAAAAAGTCAAGATAAGGGATTGTTTATTTAATGCGTTAAAAGTCAAGGTAAAGACGGCAACATCTGAACTAATAAAGGATACATTTTATTGAATTTCGTTTTAGGCTACATTCACACAACAGTAAACAACGTCCGCTTTCAGAACAATGATGTTCTATGGGTATATTCACACGGCCTTTTTTTAACCACCCGTGATTATTGGCCGTCAAAAAATAGAACATGTCCTATTTTTGGCCGCTTTCACGGCCAGACGGCCCCCATAGAAGTCAATGGATCCATTTTTAACGGCCGTCAATACATGTAACAGCCGTTAAAAACGGTTCTGTGATTTGGGGATTCAAGAGCCAAGGGAACTATTGGCTCCCTTGCTGGTAATCGGAGGCGCAATGACACATACTCACCGATGCAGCGCCGTCCTCTACAGGTGTGGTCTCTAGTCTCATGGGTTCTGCGAAGGTGACGAGATGACGTCCTCGCGTCGCCTTCGCAGAACCAGTGAGACTAGAGATCACTCGTGACGTAGACGGTCATGCATCGGTGAGTATGTAGGGCATTCAGGCGGACAAAAATTACGGATATTGTTGCGCTCACTACTATGGTAGCATGGCGCTAGTACAGGGGACATTGTTGTCTACTGTAGCAAAAATTTTCGGCACAGTCCTGAATTTACAGAGAGAGTCCCGGAAGATTACCACAGGGAGGGGGGGGTGTGGTGCTTTCTCCAGAGAGGTGTCTGTGTCATCATCTACAGGGGGGCTGTGTGCCATCGTCTACAGGGGGCTGTGTGCCATCGTCTACAAGGGGGCTGTGTTCCATCATCTACATGGGGCGGTGTGCCATCATCTACAGGGGGGCTGTGTGCCATCATCTACAGGGGGGCTGTGTGCCATCATCTACAGGGGGTCTGTGTTTCATCATCTACAGGGGGGCTGTGTGGCATCATATACAGGGGGTCCGTGTGCCATCATCTACAGGGGGTCTGTGTGCCATCATCTACAGGGGGTCTGTGTTTCGTCATCTACAGGGGGTCTGTGTGGCATCATATACAGGGGGTCCGTGTGCCATCATCTACAGGGGGGCTGTGTGGCATCATCTACAGGGGGGCTGTGAAACAATCATGACAATGACCTTTGTTTGGGTGTTTTCAGGGGGTTTGGAAAAAAAAGCCAGACAAATGAAATTCATCAGTTTTTTAACGGCCATGAAAAACGGATGCAAAATGGATGTCAAACGGCCATTAAAAACGGACAGACGGATTGGAAGTGTATAAAAAATTGCAGACACAATGATGCAAAACGGCCATGAAAAACTGACAGTTGATCAGTTTTTAATGGCTATTTTTCTGCACTGTCGTGTGAATGTAGCCTAAGTTCTGGATCGTCTCCATTTTAATGGATAAAGTTACCGGACAATTATCCGCCCACCGAGAGTTTATTGGACACATGGACGGCCTGGTGAGCAGATGGACTTCTTGTTTCTTTGTTTGGAGTCATGTACAGATATAGCAATCCTTATCCTGACTCTGATAACTTGCTGCAGCGTGATAATTTATCACTTAAGTCACTGAAAACCATTGAAAAAGTGAAATTAAAGTTTCTTGACACTGTGTATTCAATGTATTTAACCCCTTCGAGCTCAGCAACGTAATATTCCGTCGCGCTGACCGCCCCGTTCGCGCTCAGCGACGGAATATTATGTCGCAGGGAAAATGCATCGCCATTTTCCACTGGCGCGTGCACGAGCTGTGACAGCTGCTGTTTCCGACAGCAGGCTATCACAGCTCAATACGCCGGGACGTATTGCGATGGTCCCGCCTCCACAATCGCCACTATTGGTCAGTCAGTGAGTAACTGTCCAATAGTGGCGATCGGTCTCTTCTCTTCCTCTCCCTGACATCACATCCTGCCGCACCCGCCCTGAGATGGAGACAGCGAGGCGTTCAGAGCGGTTGTGAGTAGAGGGAGAGAAGAAAAAGAGTGAAAAAAAGTGAAAAAAAGACAACTTTTTTCTGCTTCCCACCTCCCCAATCCACTACCCAGTCCAGTCCTTTACCCTTCCTCCTGGTGTTCCTCCCACATTTTTGGTCAGTGATCTCCTATCACTGACCACTTCTTAGTCTTCAGGACCAATTTCTTGGTCCCTGGGGATAATTTTTTTCTTTATAAAACATATAAAATAAAAAAATATATATTAAAAAAAAAAAAACGAAAAAAAAACCTGTTAATTTAGACAATTTATCTAGTTAGTTTAGTATTAGTGTTAGTTAGTGTTAGGGAACCGTCAAAAAGCATAATTAGGTATAGCGTCAGGAATCCATCACCATAGTTAGATCTAGCGTTAGGGGTCCATTACAGTAGTTAGGTTTAGCGTCAGGGAAGCTCGGAATAATCTAGATAGGTTTAGTGTCAGAGAATAGTCTGGCAGGGACGTAGCTAGGGGGGGGGCAAGCGGGGCATGTGCCCCGGGCGCAGTCCAGAGGGGGGCGCCAGCGCCCCCTCCTCCTGCACTATAATTGTACCTGTGTCGCAAGGACACAGGTACAATTAAGCAATGAATGACCGGGCACGTTCCGTGCCCGGCCATTCAGCGCCTTTCCATGAATGAAGCGACTGGTACCTTTTGTACCAGTGACGCTTCCGTCGATGAAAGGCGCTGACTGACTGACAGGGAAAGTCATCCTGCCCAGCCAATCAGCGCCTTTCATAGACACTGCTTTCAACCCCCTAGAGACCTGCGCAGAAGAGAGCAGGTCTCCATGGCTGCCGGACGGCGTGGGAGCGGGAATAAGGTGAGTTAGAAATTATTTTTTTTATTTTTTTTATTGTAATAGAAGTGTGGCTGTATCTGCGGTGGGGGACTTTGTCTACACGGGGGACTTTATCTACGGGGGGTGTCTATCTACAGGGGGACTATATCTACAGGGCTGGGCTATATACAGGGGGACTATATCTTCAGGGCTGGGCTATATACAGGGGGACTATATCTACTGGGGGGCTACATACAGGGGGACTATATCTACAGAGGGGCTATATACAGGGCGACTATATCTACAGGGCTGGGCTATATACAGGGGGACTATATCTACAGGGCTGGGCTATATACAGGGGGACTATATCTACAGGGCTGGGCTATATACAGGGGGACTATATCTACAGGGCTGGGCTATATACAGGGGGACTATGTCTACAGGGCTGGGCTATATACAGGGGGGCTATATACAGGGGGATTATATCTGCTGGGCTAAATACAGGGGGACTATATCTACAGGGGGGCTATATACAGGGGGACTATATCTGCTGGGCTATATACAGGGGGACTATATCTGCTGGGCTATATACAGGGGGGCTATATACAGGGGGACTATATCTACAGGGGGGCTATATACAGGGGGACTATATCTGCTGGGCTATATACAGGGGGACTATATCTACAGGGCTGGGCTATATACAGGGGGACTATATCTGCTGGGCTATATACAGGGGGACTATATCTATTGGGGGGCTATATACAGGGGGACTATATCTACAGGGCTGGGCTATATACAGGGGGACTATATCTACAGGGCTGGGCTATATACAGGGGGACTATATCTACAGGGGGGCTATATACAGGGGGACTATATCTACAGGGGGGCTATATACAGGGGGACTATATCTACAGGGCTGGGCTATATACAGGGGGACTATATCTACAGGGCTGGGCTATATACAGGGGGACTATATCTACAGGGGGGCTATATACAGGGGGACTATATCTACAGGGCTGGGCTATATACAGGGGGACTATATCTGCTGGGCTATATACAGGGGGGCTATATACAGGGGGACTATATCTACAGGGGGGCTATATACAGGGGGACTATATCTACAGGGGGGGCTATATACAGGGGGACTATATCTACAGGGGGGCTATATACTGGAGTGGGCTGTCTATAGAGCACCATATACAGGGGTGGGCTATATAGTATATAGCCCCCTGTAGATATAGCCCACCCCTGTATATGGTGCTCCATAGATAGCCCACCCCATTATATAGCCCCCCTGTAGATATAGTCGCCCTGTAGATATAGGCAAGCCCTGTAGATATATTCCCCCTGTATATAGCCCCCCTATGTATAGCCCACCCCTGTAGATATAGCCCCCCTGTGTATAGCCCAGCCCTGTAGATATGGTCCCCCTGTAGATATGGTCCCCCTGTAGATATGGTCCCCCTGTAGATATAGTCCCCCTGTAGATATAGTTCCCCTGTAGATATAGCCCACCCCTGTATATAGTCCCCCTGTAGATATAGCCCACTCCTGTATATAGTATCCCACAAATAGCTCCCCCTATAGTGCTCCACAGAAAGCCCACCCCTGTATATAGCCCCCTTGTACATATAGTCCACCCCTGTATATAGTGCTCCACAGATAGCCCACCCTTGTATATAGTATATACAGGGTGGGCTATCTGTGGAGCACTATATACAGGGGTGGACCATCTTGTGGAGCACTATATACAGGGGTGGACTATATGTACAGGGGGCTATATACAGGGGTGGGCTATCTGTGAAACACTATATACAGGGGTGTACTATATGTGGAGCACTATATACAGGGGTGGGCTATATCTACAGGGGGGCTACATACATGGTTGGGCTATCTGTAGAGCTCTATATACTGGGGTGGGCTATATCTACAGGGGGCTATATACAGGGGTGGGCTATCTGTAGAGCACTATAGGGGGAGTTATTTGTGGGACACTATATACAGGGGTGGGCTATATGGTGGCACTATCTACAGGGGGCTCTATGGCAGGCACTATCTACAGGGGGCACAGTGTGTGTGTGGGACACGGTGTATGGTGCTATTATAATTAGAGGTGCAGTGTATGGCGCTATTATATTTAGGGGCGTAGTGTGTGGTATAATGATAACTTTATATTTATTTATAGGTGCAGAAATGTTGGAAAAGTGAGAAGCTGAAGACATGTGAGCGGCAAACTGCAGAAATGGACCGGGAGAAGTCATCATAGAGATCTGGACCAAATGGAGAAAAATAACTAGAATCTGAGACGTCACCGGTGAGTCACTTAATGTAAATGTTTATTCTGCCTCTAATTAGTATTGTAGTCCCTGTATGATCTGCAGCGAGATGATGGGTGATATGATTATGATAGGATTTATTTTTTGTAAAACGACATCTCCCAGCATATCCTTACCATTGTTTGGGCCATGCTGGGAGCTGTAGTTTTACGCCGTACAAACCTATACGGCAGGGGTTGCACTAAATTGAGCTGTATTTGTGCTGGGGCTGTATATATGTAGTGAGCTTGGTTCTTGTGTTGTGTATAGAACCATATTGCTTGTGAAATATACAAATAATTTTATGCTCGCGTTACATAAAAATAAATGACACGTCGATTGGTAGAGAAAACAAACACGGCGAGGGGGAAGGAGATGTTGGGAAAGAGGTTGGGGGGGGGCGCCAAACTGAATCTTTGCCCTGGGTGCTGGAGAACCTAGCTACGCCTCTGGGTTTAGGTAGCAGCCTATTGCTCCTAGTTAGGAAAGCAATCAAACATGTCCCAACGGACATTTAGTGCCGAAGAGGCATATTCATTTCTTGCCTCCGACACAGAGTCGTCGGATGGTGAGACTCTGTTTTATTTATCCACCTCCTCATCCAGTGATGAAGAAGAGGAACCTCCTAGGAGATGCCCCTTGACCACCAGTGCAGTTGAAGCCCCCGAGCGAAATGACCCCGCCGCAGTTCAAGCCCCCATTTGGACCCCCACACCAGACATTTATGAGCCCAAAATCCCAGAGTTAAAATTTCATACGGCAGGGCTCAGTGAAATGGGCTTTTTCAAGTTCTTCTTCACTGATGACTTTATAGATCTTATGGTCTCCCAGACAAATTTATATGTCCAACAGTATATTACTAAGAACCCTACATCATTTTATGCCCAATCCTACAGGTGGACCCCTGTAGATGTAGCAGAGTTGGGCAAGTTCTGGGGACTTCACTTGAACATGGGGCTTCTGAAAAAGCCATCCATTAGGACCTACTGGAGCATGAACATCTTATACCATACCCCCAATGTACCGTATGGCCATGTCCAAGATGCATTATGAGGCAATATTTTGCTTCTTAAATTATAAGGATAATGAGCAGTGCCCACCCCGAGATGACCCCAGTTTTGACCGTTTGTACAAACTGAGACCCCTATTAGACCATTTCAGTGCTCGGTTTGCCCAAGCATACACCCCCGAGAAGTGTATTTCTATTGATGAGTCCCTGGTACATTTTAAAGGGAGGCTTCAATTCCGCCAGTACCTGCCGAGTAAGAGGGCAAGGTATGGCGTAAAGATGTATAAGTTGTGCGAGAGTGCATAAGGGTATACCTACAAATTTAGGATGTATGAAGGGAAGGACAGCAGTATTCAGCCCCCAGAATGTCCCCCCTTACTGGGAATTAATGCAAAAATTGTGTGGGATTTGGTGCACCCACTGCTGGACCAGGGTTACCACCTCTACTTGGATAATTTTTATACCAGCATCCCACTCTTCAAGTGCCTCGCTTCCAGAAGTCCTGCGGCATGCGGCACTGCTAGAAAAAATCTGAGAGGCCTCCCTAAGACTCTGCTTGGGCAAACACTCAGAAGGGGTGAGAGCAGGGCACAATCTAGCAGCAACATATTGTGTGTCAAGTACAAGGACAAGAGAGATGTCCTTGTATTAACAACAATACATGGCCACACCAGTACCCATGTACCTGTACGAGGTACCAGTATAGAGACCCCCAAACCAGACTGCATCCTGGACTACAATAGGTACATGGGAGGGGTTGACTTGTCAGATCAAGTCCTGAAGCCCTACAGCGCCATGCGGAAATCGAGGGTGTGGTCAGTGCCGCATCTGCCATGAGGCCAGGTGAGCCGACGGCCTCAGGCGGCACCACCTACCCAAACGCATTTTCATCCCGGGACGGACTGGACCAGGGGGAGGGGCCATGCAGACGCACATAGCAGACGTGCCGAACGTCTGTAACACTCCTCCTCCTCTCTGACGCTGTACACAGCACATGCAGCCAGAGAGGAGCAAGCCTGCAGGAGGAGCGACAAGCGACGAGCAGCACGAGCAGCACAAGGTTAGTTCCTGCCTTGCTGGGACCGGGACCCGTGACGTGAGTATACTGCAAGGGGGAGACTGGGCATTTTACCGACAGCAGAGGGCTCTATGGGGCTGGAATAATCCACCCCATAGAGCCCTCACATCACTATAATGGAAGGATTAGTGTGGGTGGGGGAGGGTCTGAGCATCTGTCTGACTTACTGCAGAGAGCTCTATAGGGGGGGGATTCTGCCCCCCCCTTTAGAGCAGTCAGTCAGATTCTCAGACCCCCCTAACCTTTCAGTATAGTAACTAGTCAGGGCTCTATGGTGGGGGGGTAATTCCCCCCTATAGAGCCCTCTGCTGTCAGTAAAACGCCCAGACCCCCCCCCCCTTGCAGTATACTCCTGCCTTTGTAGCTTTCCTGTGCTTAATTAGCGTGGGAAAGCTACAATCAGGGCTGTGACTGGTGAGTTTCACAGTCACTCCCAGTACACACTGCATGCAGCAGCTGCGGCATTCAGTCTGACTGTGAGTCTCTGACCAGTCACCACCCACACGCAGCAGAAAGACAGGATAGGCTGATAGTGCCGGTCATTGAATAAACCCTCAACTACTACAGTTTCAGACACATTGACTATGATAGTTTCTATAGTGTAGTGGTTAGCTTGTCTGCCTTATGTATCGAGGTTGCTGGTTCAAATCATAGCTGGGGTTTTTTTTTTTTTTTTTTATATTTTTTTTTGAACGGAAATTAAAGTTCTGCAGACTGCACTTTTGTTTCCTTTAAAAAAAACGGAAACTTAGCGAACGGAGACAAACGGAAAGCAACTGATACAAAAGAATTACCATTGAAAGCAATGGTAATTCTAATGGAACCGTTGCTTTCCGTTTAACGTATTGATCCTCTCTTCCTCTGACGGAAGAGAGGTAAACGTATATTAATGCTAGTGTGAAAGAAGCCTTAGGGCCTGTTCACATCAGCGTTGGCTTTCCGTTCTGGGGTTCCGTCGGAGGTAACCCCGCAACGGAAAGTCAAACTGAAACCACAGCTTCCGTTTCTGTCACCATTAGCGCAGTCGACTGCGCTATTGATTCCGCCACAAAAACGGAAACGGTGACTAACGGAAACCATTAGCAATGTTTCCGTCACCATTGATTTCAATGGTGACTGAAACGGAAGCTGTGGTTTCAGTTTGACTTTCCGTTGCGGGGTTCACCCGACGGAAACCTCCCACGGAACCCCAGAAAGGAAAGCCAACGCTGATGTGAACAGGCCCCAATCCTTCCCCATAAACCTGCCCCCGCTAATTAAAATAAATATATTATATAATGTATATAGCGCTGTATCCTGTATCCGTCAGGTCAGCGGGTCCTGCAGGATCGAGCTGTTACCGATCACATCTAAGTTCATAACTTATAACTTAGATGTGATCGGTAATAGGCGACCTAATGGATTCAGGTCTCAGCGCCATGGCCGCCATCAGGGAGGTACTGCCGGTACTGCTGTCAGGGGCCCGGTCAAAATTTGAAAAAACGGGGGCCCGTGCTCCACTGCCGGAATGCATTTGCTCACGGGCCCTTATGATTTCACTTTGGTGAAAGGAACAGGTCCCATCACGGAGCCGGGGCCCGTTGTTTGCATCAGAGTAAAATCATAAGGGCCCGCTGTTCACATAGAGCCTGCCCCTCCTCCTCCTCCTCTACAGCGGCGTGACAGCGCGTGTGGAGGAGACGTCATGAAGGTGGCGGGAGGTTTGAATGCAGTGGAGGCGGGACAAGCAGCAGCAGCAGAAGAAGACTCCTGACCCAGTGAGTACAGCATATAATGTCTGTGTCAGTATGTAATGTCTGTCTGTCAGGTTGCTGCTGCCCGGAGCCTCCTCACATCACATCCCCACAATAAAAATCAGTGTT
This sequence comes from Rhinoderma darwinii, assembly GCF_050947455.1. NCBI lineage: Eukaryota > Metazoa > Chordata > Amphibia > Anura > Rhinodermatidae > Rhinoderma > Rhinoderma darwinii. The sequence goes on from NC_134688.1 coordinate 32,876,791, forward strand.
ACCTATGTCACATTATACCCTCTCAGCTCTGCTTCATATCCTTGTATCGCTAGTAGCATTTCTTACCTCTTATCTCCCGGGCTGTGTAGCAGAGGGAGAAGACAGGTTTATTGTCCCGTTATACGCAGCCCAGGAGATAAGAGCCATCGCAGAGCTGCTGCTAGTGATATAATGCAGTGCTTCAGTGTCCGGAGGATCATACAGACCAGGGTAAGACACTTGCTTTCTACGGGGGTTAGATGACAATGGGGACAGGGAGATGATGGTGTAGTGGGTAAGAGATAATAATGGATGGTGGATGACACTGAAGGAGACATTATACTAGGGGGATGATAACTGGGGGAAAAGAGGATATCTGAAAGGAGGGGTAGAGGAACGAGAGAGGATACGAGGGGGAGGGGGAGAGATCTTTAAGGTTATGTACACCTCTTTTTTTTTATACCAAAAAGTTTATTAGTGTGTGTTATGAAACTTTGTAAATACTTTTTATTCAAAATAATTGTTACTTTATGTGATACAGCTGCTTTGTATCCTGTATACAGAGCAGCTGTATTGTGCGCAGAGACCTGTATCTGTCAGGTCCGAGGGACTGACGGGTACAGTCTCGGCGGGCCAGGATCCACCTGTTATCGATCAAATCTAAATTATGAACAGGGACACGCAGGACCCGCTGACCTGACAGATAAAGGTTTCAGTGCATGATACAGCTGCTCTGTATCTCAAAGTAAAAATATATATTTTTTAAAAGTATTTACAAAGTAGCACCAAACAGACTGCTAAAACAACAAATACCACACTCACTTTACATAGCCTTCAAACATGTGGTGGGTAGAGACAGGGCCGGCCTTAGGATAGATGGCGCTCCGTGCAAAATTATCTTTCGGCGCCCCACCCCATCATAAAAAAAATGGCCCATAAAAAAAAGTATAATGCCCTCCATAGTATAATGCCCCTTTAGTTCCTCCCATACAGTATAATAATAATAATATATTATAACCCCTTCAAGGACACAGTATTTTGTCCTCTAATTTTGCCCACACAGTATTATGCCCCCTAAGTGCCACACACAGTATATTTCCCCCTGTAGTGTCCCTACACAGTATAATGTCCGCTTAGTGGCCCCTACACAGTATAATGCCCCCCTCCCCATCCTGCCACACAGAGCCCCCCTGTAGATAGTGCCCCCTGTAGATTGTGCGATACAGCCTTCCGTTAGACAGTGCCATACAGCCCCCACCTCACCCTTGTAGATCGTGCCATACAGCCCCCACCTCACCCTTGTAGACAGTGCGATACATCCCCTATCTCCCCCCCCCCCTGTAGATCGTGCCATACACCTCTCTCATGTAGACAGTGCCATACAGCCCTCACCTCCTCCTTGTAGACAGTGCCATAAAGCCCCACACCTCCCCCTTGCAGACAGTACCGTACAGCCCCCACCTCCCTTATGTAGACATTGTGTTAGGGATCTGCCAGGTACTACGTCTAGGTATACTCCTGGGATTAATCAATCCACACCTGAGGCCAGACCTGTTCGACTGACACCATCTCCCACCCACTAGGGTGGCAGGCTCAGGAGTGGGAGAGCCTATCGCGGCCTGGTCAGTCGGAGTTAGCTCCGCCCCCTGTCCTTTATTACCTGCTGTGTTCTCCTCCTCAGTGCTTGTAATTCTTTTGGATTCCTGGCCCCACTGCTGCTTGCTCCAGCCTGCTTCTGCCGTGCTTCTGCCTTGCTGCTGTTCTGCTTAACCCGCTTTGCCTCCGGCTTGCTTCCTCCTCCGTGCTCACTTGGGTATACTCCACTTCATCCTGGTCCTGACAACTCATTCACCGCTCCGTTTCCTCGCGGCGTTCCGTGGGCTACTGCCCCTTCCCTTGCGTGTTCCCTGTTTGTTCTCCCGTGCACTTAGACAGCGTAGGGACCGCCGCCCAGTTGTACCCCGTCGCCTAGGGCGGGTCGTTGCAAGTAGGCAGGGACAGGGCGGTGGGTAGATTAGGGCTCACTTTCCCTTCACCTCCTTCCTGCCATTACATAATTACAAGCCTCTTACCTAGTCTACCATTTCCCCTACGCTGACGCTATCATGGACCCCCTTGAGACCCTGACCCAGCAGATGCAGGGCCTCTCCCTACAGGTCCAGGCCCTGGCCCAGAGGGTCAACCAGGGTGACGCTGCCGTAGTAGTTCCCCTCACCTCACCTCTAGAACCCGACATCAAGTTACCTGACCGGTTCTCAGGGGACCGTAAGACGTTTCTCTCCTTCCGGGAGAGTTGCAGACTGTATTTCCGCCTTAAACCCCACTCCTCAGGTTCCGAGAACCAGCGGGTGGGTATCATCATATCCCGACTCCAGGAAGGGCCCCAAGAGTGGGCCTTCTCCTTGGCTCCTGACGCCCCTGAACTTTCCTCTGTTGATCGCTTTTTCTCTGCCCTCGGACTCATTTACGACGAGACTGACAGGACTGCTTTAGCCGAGAGTCAGCTGGTGACCTTACGTCAGGGTAGGAGACCGGTTGAGGAGTACTGTTCTGATTTTAGAAAGTGGTGCGTAGCTTCTCGGTGGAACGATCCGGCCCTAAGGTGCCAGTTTAGGTTAGGATTATCTGACGCCCTGAAGGATCTGCTGGTTAGCTACCCCTCTTCTGACTCCCTTGACCAGGTTATGGCCCTAGCAGTACGACTTGACCGACGTCTCAGGGAACGTCAGCTTGAACGCTTCAATGTGCTCCCCTCTGACTTTTCTGCGATCCCCCCCGAGGTCCCGTCTCCTCGCCCCTCCACGGAGGACTCGGAGGTACCTATGCAACTCGGGGCCTCCATGTCTCCTCGACAACGTAGGGAGTTTCGCAGAATGAATGGTCTCTGCTTCTACTGTGGGGACGACAAGCATCTTCTGAACACCTGTCCCAGGCGCAAGAATAAAAAGCCGGAAAACTTCCGCGCCTAAGTGATCATCGGGGAGGTCACTTGGGCGCACAGGTATTTCCCGTTAATGTGAAATGCAATAAAATTTTGCTTCCCTTTCAGGTCTCGTTTGCTGGCCGGTCTGCCACTGGCAGTGCCTTCGTGGATTCTGGCTCATCTGCTAATATCATGTCTGTGGAATTTGCTATGTCTCTAAAAATGCCTTTTATTGATTTACCTTATCCTATCCCTGTAGTAGGTATCGACTCAACTCCCCTTGCTAATGGTTATTTTACTCAGCATACTCCTGTTTTTGAACTCCTGGTTGGCTCCATGCATTTGGAGCAGTGCTCTGTACTGGTGATGCAGGGATTATCGTCTGATCTGGTATTAGGTCTTCCCTGGTTGCAGTTGCATAATCCCACGTTTGATTGGAATACTGGGGATCTCACCAAATGGGGTAGTGAATGTCTCATTTGGTGCCTGGTGCCAAGCTTCCTAAGGGTAGGATATTTAATCTTTCATGTCCTGAACGTGAAGCTATGAGGGTGTATATCCAAGAATGCCTGGCCAAGGGTTTCATTCGCCCCTCGACTTCTCCTGTAGGTGCTGGCTTCTTCTTTGTGGGGAAGAAGGATGGTGGTCTTAGGCCGTGCATTGATTATCGTAACCTGAATAAGGTCACCGTAAGGAACCAGTACCCACTTCCTTTGATTCCGGATCTTTTTAATCAGGTTCAGGGAGCCCAATGGTTTTCTAAGTTCGATCTACGGGGGGCATATAACCTTATCCGCATCAAAGAGGGGGATGAGTGGAAAACTGCGTTCAACACACCCGAGGGTCATTTCGAATACCTGGTCATGCACTTTGGGTTGTGTAATGCCCCTGCTGTCTTCCAGAATTTTATTAATGAAATCCTGAGAGATTACCTGGGTAATTTTCTTGTTGTGTACCTTGATGACATACTGGTGTTTTCCAAGGACTGGTCCTCCCACGTGGAGCATGTCAGGAAGGTGCTCCAGGTCCTTCGGGAGAATAATCTGTTTGCTAAGACTGAAAAATGTGTCTTTGGGGTACAGGAGATACCATTTTTAGGGCAAATCCTCACTCCTCATGAATTTCGCATGGACCCTGCCAAGGTTCAGGCTGTGGCGGAATGGGTCCAACCTGCCTCCCTTAAGGCGTTACAGTGTTTTTTTGGGTTCGCCAACTATTACAGGAGATTTATTGCTAAGTTCTCGGTCGCCGCTAAGCCTCTTACGGACCTTACTCGCAAGGGTGCTGATGTCCTCCATTGGCCCCCTGAGGCCGTCCAGGCCTTTGAGACCCTCAAGAAGTGCTTTATCTCGGCCCCCGTGCTGATTCAGCCCAACCAAGAGGAGCCATTTATTGTGGAGGTTGACGCATCCGAGGTGGGAGTGGGGGCCGTCTTGTCCCAGGGTACCAGCTCCCTCACCCATCTCCGCCCCTGTGCTTACTTCTCTAGGAAGTTTTCGCCCACGGAGAGTAACTATGATATTGGCAACCGCGAACTTCTAGCCATTAAATGGGCTTTTGAAGAGTGGCGGCACTTCCTGGAGGGGGCCAGACACCAGGTAACGGTCCTTACGGATCACAAGAATCTGGTTTTCCTAGAATCGGCCCGGAGGCTTAATCCTAGACAAGCTCGGTGGGCACTATTCTTTACCAGATTTAATTTCTTGGTTACCTATAGGGCTGGGTCCAAGAATATTAAGGCTGATGCCCTGTCACATTGTTTCATGGCCAATCCTCCTTCCAAGAAGGATCCTGCTTGTATTTTACCCCCTGGTATAATCGTTTCTGCCACGGATTCTGATTTAGCTTCTGATATCGCGGCTGATCAGGGTGCAGCTCCCGGGAACGTCCCTGGGGACAAACTGTTTGTTCCCCTGCAATACCGGCTAAGGGTACTCAGGGAAAACCATGACTCCGCTCTATCTGGTCATCCTGGCATCTTGGGCACCAAACACCTCATTACCAGAAACTATTGGTGGCCTGGGTTGCCTAAAGACGTTAGGGCTTACGTCGCCGCTTGTGAGGTTTGCGCTAGGTCCAAAACCCCTAGGTCCCGACCTGCGGGCCTACTACGTTCCTTGCCCATTCCCCAGAGACCTTGGACCCATATCTCCATGGATTTTATCACCGATTTGCCTCCATCTCAGGGCAAGTCGGTGGTGTGGGTGGTAGTAGACCGCTTCAGCAAGATGTGCCACTTTGTGCCCCTTAAGAAGCTACCTAACGCCAAGACGTTAGCTTCTTTGTTTGTGAAACACATCCTGCGTCTCCATGGGGCCCCAGTCAATATCGTTTCTGACAGAGGGGTACAATTTGTTTCCTTATTTTGGAAAGCCTTTTGTAAAAAGTTGGAGATTGATCTGTCCTTCTCCTCCGCCTTCCATCCCGAAACTAATGGCCAAACGGAGAGGACTAACCAGTCCCTGGAACAATATTTAAGGTGTTTCATCTCTGACTGTCAATTCGATTGGGTCTCATTCCTTCCCCTTGCTGAATTTTCCCTGAATAACCGGGTCAGTAACTCGTCAGGGGTCTCCCCGTTTTTCTGTAATTTCGGGTTTAACCCAAGGTTCTCCTCCGTTTCCCCTGGTTGTTCCAATAATCCTGAGGTAGAGGATGTTCATCGGGAACTGTGCACTGTCTGGGCCCAGGTACAGAAGAACCTAGAGGCGTCCCAGAGCGCACAAAAGATTCAGGCGGATAGTAGACGTTCTGCTAACCCCCGGTTTGTCGTCGGGGATTTGGTCTGGTTGTCGTCCAGGAACTTGCGCCTTAAGGTCCCGTCCAGGAAGTTTGCTCCCCGATTTATTGGGCCTTATAAGATCATTGAAGTCCTCAACCCTGTATCCTTCCGTCTGGAGCTGCCCCCATCCTTTCGCATACATGACGTCTTCCATGCCTCCCTCCTTAAACGCTGCTCCCCGTCCTGGTCCCCCTCGAGGAAACCTCCTGTTCCCGTTCTCACCCCTGAAGGGGTGGAATTCGAGGTGGCCAAGATTATGGACAGTAGGATGGTCCAGGGCTCCCTCCAGTACCTGGTCCATTGGAGAGGGTACGGGCCGGAGGAGAGGACTTGGGTACCTGCCCGTGATGTTCACGCTGGGGTATTGATCAGGAGGTTCCACCTTCTCTTCCCTACTAAACCGGGTCCTCTTAGTAAGGGTCCGGTGGCCCCTCATAAAAGGGGGAGTACTGTTAGGGATCTGCCAGGTACTACGTCTAGGTATACTCCTGGGATTAATCAATCCACACCTGAGGCCAGACCTGTTCGACTGACACCATCTCCCACCAACCAGGGTGGCAGGCTCAGGAGTGGGAGAGCCTATCGCGGCCTGGTCAGTCGGAGTTAGCTCCGCCCCCTGTCCTTTATTACCTGCTGTGTTCTCCTCCTCAGTGCTTGTAATTCTTTTGGATTCCTGGCCCCACTGCTGCTTGCTCCAGCCTGCTTCTGCCGTGCTTCTGCCTTGCTGCTGTTCTGCTTAACCCGCTTTGCTTTGCCTCCGGCTTGCTTCCTCCTCCGTGCTCACTTGGGTATACTCCACTTCATCCTGGTCCTGACAACTCATTCACCGTTCCGTTTCCTCGCGGCATTCCGTGGGCTACTGCCCCTTCCCTTGCGTGTTCCCTGTTTGTTCTCCCGTGCACTTAGACAGCGTAGGGACCGCCGCCCAGTTGTACCCCGTCGCCTAGGGCGGGTCGTTGCAAGTAGGCAGGGACAGGGCGGTGGGTAGATTAGGGCTCACTTTCCCTTCACCTCCTTCCTGCCATTACACATTGCCATACAGCCTGCCCACCTCCCTCATGTAGACAGTGTCATACAGCCCCCACCTCCTCCTTGTAGACAGTGCCATACAGCCCACACCTCCCTCATGTAGACAGTGCCATACAGCCCCCACCTCCTCCTTGTAGACAGTGCCATACAGCCTCCCAACTCCCTCATGTAGACAGTGCCATACAGCCCCCCACCTCCCCCTTGTAGATCGTGCCATACAGCCTCCCAACTCCCTCATGTAGACAGTGCCATACAGCCCCCCACCTCCCCCTTGTAGATCGTGCCATACAGCCTCCCAACTCCCTCATGTAGACAGTGCCATACAGCCCCCCACCTCCCCCTTGTAGATCGTGCCATACAGCCTCCCAACTCCCTCATGTAGACAGTGCCATACAGCCCCCCACCTCCCCTTGTAGATCGAGCCGTACAGCCCTCCCACCCCTTCCTTGTAGACAGTGCCCCCAAACAAACAAAACAAGTTGTACTCCGCTAGGCCCCGTTCCCACGATGAACTGAGCTGCTCCACGACGGGATCCTTGCGTTGGCCGGGGTGATCCTGTAGCCTAGTACAGAGTTTCACAACATTTTCGGACTCGAGGCACCACTGGAAAAAGAAAATGTCCTCAGGGCACCCCTAATTTAGAGAAAGACAGAAAATGGCTAAAAACAAGCACTACACTCGTAGGGTATGTTCACACAGCGTTTTTTGTAAGACAAAAAAAATCTGCCTCAAAATTCCTTCAGGAACTGACAGCATTGTTTGACCTTTTTTTTTTTTTGCGTTTTTTTAAGCTGTTGAAGCGAATGCAAAAGATGCAGGAAAAAAAAGCTCCAAACGATATTTACTACCTCCTATTAATTTCAATTGGAGCTCAGAGGTGGAAACCACTTGAAGACCATCAGCTCCCCACTCCCAGTAAAATAATCATCGTCCCCCCACTCCCAGTAAAATAATCATCGGCCCCCCACTCCCAGTAAAATAATCATCGGCCCCCACTCACAGTGAAATGACCATCAGCCCCCCCACTCACAGTAAAATGACCATCAGTCCCCCCCTCACAGTAAAATAACCATCAGCCCGTCACTCACAGATTCCCCCTGTAGATAGTGCCACACAGGCCCTTGTAGGTAGTGCCACACAGCCCCCTGTAGATAGTGCTACACAGCCACCTGTAGATAGTGCCACACAGCCACATGTAGATAGTGCCATACAGCCCCCTGTAGATAGTGCCACACAGCCACCTGTAGATAGTGCCACACAGCCCCGTTGTAGGTAGTGCCACACAGCCCCGTTGTAGGTAGTGCCACACAGCCCCGTTGTAGGTAGTGCCAAACAGCCCCGTTGTAGGTAGTGCCACACAGCCCCGTTGTAGGTAGTGCCACACAGCCCCGTTGTAGGTAGTGCCACACAGCCCCGTTGTAGGTTGTGCCACACAGCCCCCTTGTAGGTTGTGCCACACAGCCCCCTGGTAGGTAGTGCTACAAAGCCAAGTGGTAGGTATTGCCACACAGCCCCATGGTAGGTAGTGCCATACAGCGCCCTTGCAGGTAGTGCCACACAGCCCCCTTATAGATAGCACCCCCCCTTCCTGTAGATAGCTGCACTGTAGCTCCCTGAAAGAGCGGAATCCCCCTGTGGCCAGGAATTCCGCTCCTGGAGCGCTCCACTTGATGTCTCTGTCCGTATATGGACAGTGACATCAGGGGCAACTCCTGAAGCAGAATCCCAGTCCACAGCGTTGCCGACGCTGTGACCGGGGATTCTACTCCAGGAGAAGCCCCTGTCGTCTGTGTCCATTTATGGACAGTGACGTCAAGGGCTTCTCCTGGAGTGGAATCCCCGGTCACAGAGTCGGCAACGCTGTAAACGGGGATGCCCCTTCAGGAGTTGCCCTGATGTCACTGTCCATATACGGACAGAGACATCAAGCGGAGCACTCCAGGAGCGAAATTCCTGGCCACAGGGGGATTTCGCTACTTCAGGGAGCTACAGTGGTGCTGGTAGATTGAAGTGCAGGGAGATACCTCCCTGCTCTGCTATAGTACGCCGCCGTCCATGGGTGGGCCTTTTCCAACGGGCGGCACGGGCGCCCTCATGCCCGGTGTTACCACCCATGCCACTTTCTGTTCTCCCAGAAATCCCCTCCTCCTTCCCCCGCTGAGCCCTGGCACTTAGTCTCTCCACCTTGCCCCCTGATACCCACCAGCTAGCTCTGCCCTGCCCCTCCAAAGAGATCTCCTACTAGTTTGCTTTTCACCGCTGCCTTACTTCCGACCCCTTTACTCTGTGCCCACCCCAATAGTGAGGGGGGCCCCAGACTCCTTGGCTGTATGGGGCCCAGAAATTTCTGATGGCGGCCCTGCTCAGCGCTATATACAGCTGCTCTGTATACAGAATACAATGCAGCTGTATCTCAAAAAGTACAAATCATTTTCAATAAAAAGTAATTAAAACTTGCACCAATCGCATTAATAGATATCTTTATATATCATAGTGACATGTCCGAAGTTTTCATCGGTGGGGGACCGAGCACTGAGGCCCCCACCGATCACTAAAACGAAGCAGCAGAAGTGCTCGGGTGAGCGCTGTGCCGCTTCATTTATGATCGACTTTCAGCCGAGTGAGCGGTGTACGGACTCTGCTCCAAGGAAAGCCAAACAGAATTGAAGAGGCACACCGCTCACCCGAGCACTTCTGCTGCTTAGTTTTAGCGACTAGTGGAGGGTCTCAGTGTTCAGACCCCACTGATCAAAACTTCTGACATGTCAAAAGTTTTTTAAAAAGTTGTTACACTTTAAAGAGAATCTTTCACCTGCCCACAGATTTGCATTTGAGTGCAGCATGTAATGGGGAGGGCTGCACAAACTCTGGGGCACTTTATATTTTTTCTCCTACCCTCTTTCCTTACTTAGATATCTGTGCTGTAATATTTGGCGCTCGATATTTAAATAACCCCATAAACTGCCAATGGGGCGGTAATTGGCAAGGGGGCGTGTAACATCGCTGTGACACTGCCCAATCCGCTATGGACAATGTCAACAGCAAGAGCTGGAGAGAGGAGATCATGTGCGCGCGCACGCTCTCACTCTTTAGCTCTCGGCAGGCAAGTACAAGACTGTGATCTCAGGTGAGAGATCAGTCTTATCGTCCTTGTCTGCCGAGAGCTAAAGAGTGAGAGCGTGCGTGCGCGCACAGCTCTGATGCCATGAAACAGAAGAAGAAGAATTCACACTCTTCTTCTCCTCTTGTGTTCCTTAGTGGTGGCGGAGCTGCGCGCACGCGCTCTCTCCAGCTCTTGCTGTAACGCTGACCGTAGCTGATTCGACAGTGTCATGGCGATGTTACACGCCCCCTTGCCAATTACCTCCCCATTGACAGTTCATGGGGTTATTTAAATATCGGGCGCCAAATATTACAGCACTGATATCTAAATAACGAAGGAGGCTAGGAAAAAATTGTAAAGTGCCCCAGAGTTTGTGCAGCTCTCCCCATTACATGCTACACTCAGCTGTACATGTATGGGGAGGTGAAAGGTTCTCTTTAAAAGAAAGGTGTTATAATTATTTTTTTGTATTTGATAGGTTTTATTTTATGGGCCTAATTTTTCTAATTATTTTAATATGTTTCCGAAGGTAGCTATTTATTCATATGTCTGTGGGGACAGCCAACTTTATTTTTATTTTTCATACTGCTCATTTTTGTTTTGCAGGTTCCGCTGGACCATTTGCACTACGTCGTAGATTCGTTGGACTACTGCGATGATTTAAGCTTTATTTTTATTTTTTTAATAAAATGGTTAAAGTGGATTCTGTGGAAGAGTTGTCATTTCAATAAAATATATTTCTATATGTCTCTGTTTTTTAATACTTCATTACCGCCTTAGTAATGGCTGCTGTCTGATTGAGAGCGTCCATTACTAAGAAGGGGCTTAGTGTTAGCCAGTAATAAGGCTAGCACTAACCCCTATTATTACCCCGGTACCCACCGCCACCAGGAGTACTGGGAAGAGCTGGGTACGATCCAGCACCCGACCGTCTGAAGAGAAGGGCGGGTACTGGGGTGGCCGAAGGCTGGTACTATCAGGCTCGGAATGGCCAAAAACCATGGCCCTTCCCACCCTGGTAATGCTAGGCTGCTGCTGCTTTATTGTATCTGGCTGGTTATGAAAAATGGAGGGGATCTCACGTAATTTTTTTTCTATTATTATTTTTTTTTAAAAGACGTGGGGTTCCCGCTATTTTTCACAACCAGCCAGATACAATACAGCAGCTGCAGCCTAGCATCACCAGGGTGGGAAGGGCCACGTTTTTTTATCCCTTCCCAGCCTGGTAAAACCAGCCTGTGGCCGCCCTGCTGCCTTACCGTTGCTTCAGATGGTCGGGTACTGGATCGTACTCCCCTCGCGGCAGTGAGAATCGGAGTAATAATAGGGGTTAGTGATAGACTTTTTACTGGCTAACACGAAGCCCCTTCTTAGTAATGGACGCTCTCAATCAGACAGCAGCCATTACCAAGGCCATAATAAAGTATTAAAAAAAACAGACGTAAGAAAAACTTTTATTGAAATCTAAACTCCCCCTTGCAACCCTCTTTCACCATTTTATTTTTGTTTTTTAAAAGTAGATCATCGGAGTAGTCCAATGAATCTACGACGTAGTCCAAACGCTCCAGCGGAACCTACCAAAAAAAAAGCAGTATAAAATTTTTAAAAACTTACATTTGCCACAATAGTCACTCGATATAACTATACTGTAATCACTTATATGGTTTGCAGATATCTTGTGTATAACTGGTATCATCTACCTCTATAAGGTCACTATATGGTGGTAATATTGGTCTATATATAGTGTGATTTATTCACTAACAGTATGGTGGGTTTTTTCTGACACTATGTTGTAGTAATATGTGATCATGGTTTGGTAGTTTTATTCAGTAACAGTATGGGGGTATTATTTAGTAATAGTATAAAGGTATTATTCAGTAACAGTATGGGGGTATTATTCAGTAACAGTATGGGGGTATTATTCAGTAACAGTATGGAGGTATTATTCAGTAACAGTATGGGGTATTATTAAGTAACAGTATGGGGTATTATTCAGTAACAGTATGGGGTATTATTCAGTAACAGTATGGGGTATTATTCAGTAACAGTATGGGGGTATTATTCAGTAACAGTATGGGGTATTATTCAGTAACAGTATGGGGTATTATTCGATAACAGTATGGGGGTATTATTCAGTAACAGTATGGGGTATTATTAAGTAACAGTATGGGGTATTATTCAGTAACAGTATGAGGTATTATTCAGTAACAGTATGGGGGTATTATTCAGTAACAGTATGGGGGTATTATTCAGTAACAGTATGGAGGTATTATTCAGTAACAGTATGGGGTATTATTCAGTAACAGTATGGGGTATTATTCAGTAACAGTATGGGGGTATTATTCAGTAACAGTATGGAGGTATTATTCAGTAACAGTATGGGGTATTATTCAGTAACAGTATGGGGTATTATTCAGTAACAGTATGGGGGTATTATTCAGTAACAGTATGGTGGTATTATTCAGTAACAGTATGGGGTATTATTCAGTAACAGTATGGGGGTATTATTCAGTAACAGTATGGTGGTATTATTCAGTAACAGTATGGGGGTATTATTCAGTAACAGTATGGGGGTATTATTCAGTAACAGTATGGGGTATTATTCAGTAACAGTATGGGGGTATTATTCAGTAACAGTATGGGGGTATTATTCAGTAACAGTATGGGGTATTATTCAGTAACAGTATGGGGTATTATTCAGTAACAGTATGGGGGTATTATTCAGTAACAGTATGGTGGTATTATTCAGTAACAGTATGGGGTATTATTCAGTAACAGTATGGGGGTATTATTCAGTAACAGTATGGTGGTATTATTCAGTAACAGTATGGAGGTATTATTCAGTAACAGTATGGGGTATTATTCAGTAACAGTATGGGGTATTATTGGTAATGTTGGTCTTACAATCTATGTAAATTACTGTGGGGGGGGGGGGCTGTGGGGAAGTGTGAGTGTGGCAGCAGATGATCAGGCTAAGAGACAGTCTGCAGAGTGGCATGTGATGTACTTTGACATATAGGTGATACTTACATGTGGAATGTGGGCCCATAACTTGTGTACAGCCCAGAGCCTAAGATCATATGAATCCACCACTGGCATCGAGCCAGCACAGGCAGACCACTACAATACAGCAGGTAGAGCAAAGAAACCAGCCCAGGACGTGCCGCTTCAAAACAGCGCTAAGCGCGATCTGTCCTGGACTGGCCTGAATGTAATTGCAGAGAGTGACGCCGCAAATGAGACTGGCTGCCGAGGAGAGATATGGGGCAGGGCAGACTGTACTATTTGCACTGCACTGATTGGCAGTAAGAATAATTCTTTAAATATTTTCCATACTTCAAATAGCACTTTAAGGCTGTGTTCACACTGAGCTTTTTGCAGGAGGAAAATTCTGCCTCAAAATTCTGTTTGGGATTTCGAGGCAAATTTTGTCCTTCCTGCACGTCGTTTGCCGCGATTTTCACCGCGTTTTTCGCTCGCGGCCATTGAGTGCTACGGGCAAAAAACTCAGCGAAATACCCTTTCTCTTCCTCCCATTGATGTCAATGGGAGGTCAGAGGCGTAAACGCGCGAAGATAGGGCATGTCCCTTCTTTCTCGGGAGGCATTTTCGGCCGGTATTTGACGAGTTTTGCGGAGCGGTTTCCGCGCCCAAGAACTCGTCAAAATACTCCATGTGAACAGGGCCTAACAAATAAACATCAAATGCTTTCCTATTTAAAAAATGTATATATTGCGTGTTCGATGTGCAAAGCTAGGAATGAGAAAACTCAGATAGATTTTGGGTGGGGGGGGCGCCTTTTTATAGTTCGCCTCAGGCGGCAGACAGGCTAGGTTCACCCCTGGGTGTGGTATAAGAAGCTGGCCGTGCACATCATACAGATGGCATTGTACAATGCGTATGTGCTACGTCGATGTGCAGGCCAGAGGGGAACTTTCCTGGAATTTCAAGAGGTGATTATCAAGAACCTAATTTTTAGGTCCAAGAATAGGGAGCATCCAGTACTTCTGGAAGCGAGGCCACACGCATCGTACCAGGGCAACACTTTCCAGGAGAAGTTCCCCAAACTGGCAAGAAGGGAAAAAGTCAAAAGAGGTGCAGAGTCTGCTCAAAGAGGGGGATAAGGAGGTAAACAATATACGAATGCGACACGTGTCCTGAAAAACCAGGGCTCTGTATGAAAGATTGTTTTCGAATTTATCATACATCCCTTAATTTTTAATTTACCCTGATACACTCCGCACAGCTTATGCCCCTCATCTTTCCCTTCTGAGCCCTGCCGTGTGCCAAGGCAGCTAATAACAGCCACATGTAGGGTATTGCCGTACCCGGGAGAACCCACATTACATCTTATGGTGTGTATATCTCCAGTGGCACATGCTGGGCACACTATATCGGGCACGGACATGCCATATATATATAGAAAATTGCAAATCTCACTCTGCCCCATCTGCTGCGCATTATCTTTTACACAGTACCTGTGGGGTCAAAAGGCTCACTACACCTCTAGATGAATGTCTTAAGGGGTGTAGTTTTTAAAATGGGGTCACTTCTCAGGGGTTTCAACTGTACTGGTACCTCAGGGGCTTCTGCATACATGACTTAGCACCAGAAAAACTCCAGTAGGCCAAATGGTGGTATCCACAAATGGTTTATCACCACAAATGGGGTATTGCCGCACCAAGGACAAATTGGGCAACAAAATGGGGTATTTTGTTTCCTGTGAAAATAAGAAATTTTGATAAAAAATGACATCTTATTGTTCTACACACAGGTATCCAGGCTACCAGGACTACTATTATGGGTAAGGCTATCTGAGTTATTAATGTTGGGAGTATTTTACTCTAGAAAACACCCTTTGGACACTTCTGTCCTTAACAAAACAGCTCACACTCAAACAACTAGCGTTATATGCGATAGCACACTGCCCTATTCATATGTCCTTAATATAAGGACTTTAAACACACCATACACTTGGTTTTCCTACTTACCTGTGTTCATATCATATAGAGTCTCTCCACTCATGTACCTTTTTAACATGTATGTTTTTATATGTATTTAATAAAATTTGTTATTCTTTTCATATATACTTGGCTCTATACTCTGTTTCTTGTGTGTGTATAGGGTTTAAGTAGAGTATAACAGAGAGAGTTCCCAGCATTATCATTCCCTTACCCCCCTACAACATTACGAATTATATTCACTTGGGACTGGTGTTGTTTTATTAAATTTCTTTTGATTCTCTTGATTTTTTTTGCTGTTTTTGACATTCCACTATGTTCTGCATAAAGCTTAGTGTCAGCTGTACTGTGACTTCTTTATCATAACTGTTAAAGGGGGTGAGGTAATAGCGGGATTCACTGGTTAGTGACACCCACTATTACTACCGCCTTTATAAACAGGTTTACTAGGGTTATGCCTAGTTTCCCTACCTTTTCCTTATACTAACGTCGATCTAATTGCTTTAGCGGCTACTCAAGGGAATAAGACAGTATAGTAAATAAAGGTAATATTTATTAACATACAGTAATCACTCTCATATGTATAATACAGTAACTAATCACTGTACAGTATAAACACTGTATCAAGATATTATACCGCCACCCACTTACATAAACATACACAGAATACAGTTACGTTACAACACAATAAACATAAGTTACTTGTGATTCTCACACGCTCTCTATCTCTATCCCACTCCCTCCTAATATAACTTTCCCTATACACTAAGGGTTAATACGGGATAAGGAGGAACAAGGGGACAGCAAGGGTTAACTCAGGGACTCTGGGACAGCAAGAGTTAACTCAGGGACTCTGGGACAGCAAGGGGTTAACTCAGGGACTCAGGGAAGCAAGGATTAACTTAGGGAGAGCAAGGGGTTAACTTACTCAGGGAGAGAAAGGGGTTAACTCAGGGAAGCAAGGGTTAACTCAGGAACTCAGGGACGCAAGGGTTAACTTAGGGAGAGCAAGGGGTTAACTTACTCAGGGAGAGCAAGGGGTTAACTCAGGGAAGCAAGGGTTAACTCAGGGACAGTAGGGACAGTATCAAGGGGTTAATTCAGGGAAGCAAGGGTTAACTCAGGGACAGTAGGGACAGTAACTCAGGGAGGCAAGGGTTACAGCAGGAGGAGACAGGGAGAGACAGGGTTAAGTGTAGCTGCTGCTACACTTGATACTTAGGGTATGTGCACACACACTAATTACGTCCGTAATTGACGGACGTATTTCGGCCGCAAGTCCCGGACCGAACACAGTGCAGGGAGCCGGGCTCTTAGCATCATACTTATGTACGATGCTAGGAGTCTCTGCCTCGCTGCAGGACAACTGTCCCGTACTGTAATCATGTTTTCAGTACGTGACAGTGGTCCTGCAGCAAGGCAGGGACTCCTAGCATCGTACATAAGTATGATGGTAGGAGCCCGGCTCCCTGCACTGTGTTCGGTCCCGGACTTGCGGCCGAAATACGTCCGTCAATTACGGACGTAATTAGTGTGTGTGCACATACCCTTAGCGTGACTTTGTGGAGCAGCAGAGGCAGCAGCAGTAACCCAGGTCTTTGGAGGAGAGAGAGAGAGGTCGGTGGTGTGTGATGGCAGCTCTCAGCTGATCTTCTTCAGCTTTGGCTCCTGAGCTCGGCTCCTGAGCGTACCGATGCAGGGCTATTTAATCCTGTCGGTACGCTCGCAGCGGGGAGTGTGGCGCTTGCTCCAGGCTAGCATGGGTCGGCATGGTGATAATGTATCACCAGCCGACTCATGAGAGCCCGCACGAGACAGTCCGTGCGCGCGGGAGACTTGAAATGGAGACAGGGGATAACTATCCCATGTCTCCATGGTTTCCTAACAAAGCAGGGACATGCTAATTGTCCTGCTCTGCTTCCAACCGCATTCATGACCAGGGCTGTTGTAGTTACAGCCCTGGCTCATGATACATTATATGTACTATACATACACATATATATTATATATATATGTGTATATTTATATATATATACACACACACTGTATACATACATACTATATACATATATATATATATATATATATATATATATATACATATATATATACACATATATACATACATATGGACACTTCCCTTTACAATAACGGAGCCATACCAGGCCCTTATACACCCTATATGCTTCCCCAATAGAATCCATAAAACATAAAAGGGCCGAGCAGTGCTCCGGGGTCTTTTCGCAAATCACTCTAGCTAGAATCGCAAATGAAAACGTTCACCATATTAACCAATTGGTAAACATTTGCGGAATCAGGAGATAACGCCTTTTCTCCTCCTACTTCTTTTATGCTCTAGCCCCTCTTCCCCTGATCCAGATAGAACTTCTCCAAGGGGAGGAGGGAGAACATCTCCACATACTCATCCTTCCCTATTTGTTTCCTGACCTCCTGCTTAAGATGGGCACCGATCCCTCGAAGCAGACATACACAGCCAAGTTATCCCTGTTTACCTAATTAGGTGTCTCAGTCTGGACTGAGACCGCAACCGCCTCATAACTCACCGGAAGAGGGTTAACAAGGGAAAATGTTTTACAGGACCGCCCACGCGAAAACCTGGGATGGACCCGCACCCTTCACCAGGGAACCGCCCACCATGTTCAGCAGGCACACCACTGAGTCCCTCAGGCATCTGCACACGCCTCCTGCTGTGTTACCCCACAGCCCCTAGCGGCAGGGGGCGAACCTGACCTAAACAATAATGGCACCAAGCACCAATAGTGATGCTTTTGAAAAGTATCAAAAAACTTTATTAAATATAGAGGACAAATGAATAAAAAGTGTCACACAATAGATATAGCAACATCTCCAGAGTGAAATACACAGGGTGAACATATGCCCATAACAATACGGATACATCTTATTTATAAAGTGTATAGTGCTAAGCAATATATATGAAATAAGGATAAATATACCATATATAATATAAATTGTCTTTACAATACTGCAGGATGAACAAGGACATGGACAAGAAGCTAAATACAAGTATTGATGGTCCTAGGATAGGTGCAACACATGTTCAAAAGAGTACAGCATATGAAATAACATGCCTCAATATATACCCATCTATATGACACAACCGGGATGGCGCCAACCACGACGCACGTTTCGGCACAGCCTTCATCTGGGGGTGACATCATCTCCTAACAGGTATAATATAATAATATATATATTATATAATATATTATTATATTATATAATATAATATAAATTTCGGCATAATAATGATACAACAGTAAAGTGGAGATGACCGTCCAACACTGCGAATTTAACCCCTTAATGACAATACGCCTTTTCACGGTGGTCATTAAAGGGGTTCTCTGGAAAAAACTTTATGGTCTCATGTTTACTTGATAAAGTGGTTCTGTTTCCACTAAACGCGTTGTACCTCAAAACCCCCTCTATCTCTCTTTTTTATGTATGTTTTATTATGATCTATTGTTTTAGACAATTAATTATATATATATATATATTTTCTCAAAAAAGTATTGCGCCTGGATGGTGTCTCTTTTTTACAGTGGATCCCACCTGGTACCCACTGTTTTTATCTACCTGCTCTTACTGAAGATGTCCTCAAAACTGGCTTAATGAGATGGTAGATCGGAGAGTGACTGAGGCAGTGGAGGCAAAACAGGGCGGACCTGTTGCAGGCAGCGGCTAAGGCATCTTGGCCCCCATTGGGGGACCTCTCTAGAACTCCAGTGAAGGACCTGGGCGTGTAGACGAAGCCAAGGCAGACCCAGCAGAACCGGGTTGATGGCTTTAGGCAGGACGAGGAAGTTGATCTTTTCTGAGTGAAGGACTCCGATTTGTAACGTAAGTGGTTTCATGATAGCCACAATAGGATCGGGCAATGGTAGTCCATTTACAGAAGCAACAGCAAGGGATCTCTCTAAAAGAACTGTGGGTAGATGTAGTCGGTCTACTAAATCCTGCTGGATGAAATCTGCAGCTGCCCTGGAGTCAAAATAGGCAGAGGAGAAGTGTGATGTCTCTCCCGAGATGATGGTCACAGGAATAGATAATTTGGAAGAGGTTTTGATGTTTGGCATCATCCCATCTAGAGTTGCCTCTCTAGAAGCTGGAGTTTTCCGGCTTTTGTGGACATTGGCGCACGAAAGGGCCTTTAAGGCCGCAATACAAACACAGACCTGAAGAGCGTCAGCGCTGTTTCTCCTGCTCGGACAACTTGACTCTGTCTACCTGCATTGGTTCCTCAGGTAGAGCAACAAGAGGGGGCAGTAGTGGTCTCTGGAACGAGGGTGCTAATCTGTGAAAACGTCTCTCCACCGAACCTCCTCATCGCGTTCCTGGATCCTCATGTTGACCCGGGTAGCCAACAGGATATGGGCATGCAAGGTAGGTGGGAGGTCGCGGGCTGCCAGCTCGTCCATGGTGTGTGAGGACAGTCCATGCCATAGGTCGCCACCAATGCTCCATTGTTCCATGCCAACTCTGCTGCCAGTGTACGGAAGGAGATGGCATACTCTCCTGCTGTGGACCCCCTTGCTTGAGGGTTAGCAGAGTGGCTGCTGCTAAGGATGTTCGACCCGGCTTCTTGAACACGTCACAAAAAGTCTGTAAGAACAGGGCTAAGTCCGAAAATTTGGGCCCCTGTCATTCCAGGATGGGGTTCGCCCATGCGAGGGACTTGCCAGCGAGGAGGGAAATAATGAACGCTACCTTGGCCTCATCAGAGGAGAAATGGTGAGCACGCAGTCATAGCGAGGAAAAAGAGGCAGTGCAACTGTGGATCCGGAAAACAGACAGTAGGAGTATTAGGCAGTGGAACGGCAGTAGTCTCTGGGGAAGGAAAAGGGAGTTGATCCAGTCGGGCGATGATGGAGTTTACAGCCACGAGGAGTTGATCCTGACGTGCATATAGATACAATATATACTATTGGGGTCCACCCCTTAGTAATTGCTGACGTGTATATAGGTCACGCATATCCGTCTGTATGACCTGAACTGTGGTCTTAGGCTGGCCAGCGGGTTCCATGGCCTGAGCGTACTGTCACAATATAGGGAACATATGTAGCTGACTTTAGCTTGACTAATAACGCATTAAATACACAGTGGAAAGATCCCTTATCTTGACCTTTTCAATGACTTCTCAATGGTTATTTTTGTGTGATATCACGCTGCAACAAGTTATCAGAGTCAAGTTAAAGATGGCTACATCCGTATGTGGACCCACTAGGCCGTGGGCTCCGGCTCAGATAGGGCTAGGTGTGGCAGGTTGCGCCAGACAAAGCAGATGGCACCAGGAATGGTAGATGACTCACAGACGTGGCATATCCAGCCGGCGGTACCACACGACTCTGATAAAAGGCAGGCACAGTTAGGAAACAGCAAGGGATACAGGAAATAGGATGCAGGGAACGGGAACTCTGGGATCAAGCAGGAAAATACTAAGGGACCCTTTGCAATACAAACATGGGAAAAGTACAAACAACGCTCAAGCAAGGAGTGGAAGGGCAGAGACCTTTTTATAATCCAGGGTGCACTGGGGTAGGATAAAAAACTTTTAGGAAGTGCGCACGCTGGCCCTTTAAGGCACTCCTCGCACACTCCAGGAAGGGAAGGCCGCGCCAGCCGTGGTCTCTTGGGAGGTGGCCAGGAAGTTGCGGTCGCGGCCGTTCATCACAGTGTGAGCGACAGAGGTCCGCAGTCATAACACTGAGATTTTTTTTGGTGTTGTATATATGTACTGAGCAGTGGCGTAACTACCGCAGTAGCAGCCGTAGCGTCTGCTACGGGGCCCGCGGCATGAGGGGGCCCATGTCGCCCGCCGGCACGGGCCCCCACCATGGCCGGAGGCTCCGCTGGCAGCCGCTATGGCTGCTACAGCGGGACGCCACTGAACACTACGGCAGAGCAGGGAGGTATCTCCCCGCTCTGCCATTAACTGGTTCCCGACCGCTGGCTGTATTTTTACGGCCAGCGGTCAGGGTCCCCAAAATCCGAGCCATAGACTTTTTACGACTCCGGTTTTAACTTACTGCCCGCGCGATCGGGCTGCTTAATGTCGGGTCTCCAGCTGTCAGTGACTGCCGGGGACCCTGAGGAGAGGATAGAAGCAGCTTTCGCTGCCAGCGATCATACATGTATCCCCTATCCTGTGGATAGGGGATACATGTATTTTGTAGGACACACTGTAGGTCGCATTTTTTTGGAAAGGGGGGACGCTGTATGGCGTTCCCTACAGGGGGGGGGACGCTGTATGGCGTTCCCTACAGGGGGGGGGCTGTATGGCGTTCCCTACAGGGGGGGGCTGTATGGCGTTCCCTACAGGGGGGGC
Organism: Rhinoderma darwinii; assembly: GCF_050947455.1. Classification (NCBI taxonomy): domain Eukaryota; kingdom Metazoa; phylum Chordata; class Amphibia; order Anura; family Rhinodermatidae; genus Rhinoderma; species Rhinoderma darwinii. The sequence goes on from NC_134688.1 coordinate 32,897,930, forward strand.
TCTATGGCGTTCTCTACAGGGGGGGATGTATGGCGTTCCCTACAGGGGGGGCTGTATGGCGTTCTCTACAGGGGGGGGCTGTATGGCGTTCTCTGCAGGGGGACTGTATGGCGTTCTCTACAGGAGGGCTGTATGGCGTTCGCACTGTCCAATAAATATACAGTACACAGAAGAAAATACGGTCCAGCAATCCTCATGACAATGTGATGACTTTATTAGAAAAACATTTTATAAACCACACGGCATGTTGAAGTGATGATACAAGACTGCTTACGCGCTTCGAAAGCCAACTACATTCTTCGCATATGTACGCCATCTCCTCCAAACAGTCAATTACATCAGAAGTCCAGTTCCTTGTGCTGCATGACTCGTGGACGCCCTATCCGTGGCGATATCCGTGTCCTTTCCACTGCTTCTCACTTGAGTCCTGTAGGCACAAAAAACATTCTGCAAGTATCCATTGTCATCCGTGCCTGCAGATTCTGCTTTAATGATGCAACTCACTCAACTCCTTGTCTATTTCATCGTTTACTGATGCCTCTTTTAGATGCGACAGATGTATTTTTTTTATACTTACCAGCCTGCTTCACAGGCACCATCCCTTTTTATTGGCACCTGATCAATAAGGGGGTCCTGCTCCACCACCATAACACTGCAATACTAAACAAAATCTTCCATAGACATCACGAAAACTAGACAAGCCTTTCCTCCCTTATGTTTCCCAACATTTCCTGGGACAAGTGTGTGTAGGTAGAAATCAACAAACATGTTTCCTGGCCCCAAACTTTACCCCCTCTTTCCAGTAAAGGATTGGCTTTCGGTATCACGCCTCCTCGCTTTTACCTTTTTACTTTATCCTACGTAAACATTTTTTTTCAGCATCTTAAACGTCTTGCCCATTAGCCCATCTATCCCCAACATCACACCACTTATTATCATCTGACAGATCAGAATCAGACTCAACCAGCTACTGTTGCCTTCTTCTGCTTCTCTTTACATCCAGATGCGCTGCTCCTGTAATTCCAAACATTGTGCCAGTACCCCGTGTTCTAAACATTTTGGCAACCCCAAGGTGTCCCTCTCCCATGTTGAGATTATAAGGCCCCACTGGGATATTGCTGCCTTCATCGACCCTGGATCCCTGTGCAAGGATCCTGGCACTTGGCCCATCATCGTGCCATGTTCCCTCAAATTTTTGCTAGAATGATACCATTGAGGATACCTGCCCTGCTTCCTTGATGCCATTTGCTCCAAACAATCCAGTACACCCCAAGTCCAGGTCCTTGTGCTGCATGACTTGTGGGGGCTCTATACGTGGCAATATCCTGGCACCTTCCATTGCTTTCCGCTTGAGTGCTGTAAATATAAAAACATTCTGCCAGTATCCATTATCACCTATGCCTGCAGATTATGACTGTGTAATGAAACTCACTTAAGTCCTTGTCTATTGCATCCAGGCCTTGACACATCGCAAATGTTCTTGGCAGACCAGAGCTGTCTAAAATCCCCCTACACTCCCTCACCCAATTACCTTACACCTACGTTCAGTCCCAAACCGAGCCATGTGGCCAGCATTTTGGACAAAGATACCCCTAACTTACATTATGCCTATTCCTACCAACTATCCAAGGTTCCCCACTGCTACGCCTTTCTTGGCATTTTGCCCGCTCATTACTTTTTCAATGTACAGAGCTACTGGTGGATACTGTATATAGTAACTAATGATGGACATACCGCATATAGATGAAATATTACTTCAGAGAGTCCCCCTGGCAGCAGGCAGCCGATCTCAAGAAATTCTGGAACAAAAGTATAAACTGTGAAGATATTATGACGTGCGCTTAGTATGGTTCATCATATCAACAAATATATGTTCAGCCTATTGAAAACATCAGGGAGATTGTTCCCACAGTCTTGTCATGTGTCTCTATAGGAACATTCTGGATGACATCACATTATAGAATTTCTATAGGTTGTTATTTGCTATAATACTTACATATGTACAGTGGATCTTCTAGCATGTCGGCTGTCACTGGTGCCACATATTCAGATGTTATAAATGTCTGTAAAATACATAATGGGTTTAATGCACATACATAAAATAACCCCATATCTATAATGAATAATAATATATTTACTTTCACACATTTCATTTTCTATCACAGGGCGAGTCCAATGCCCCTCTGCCACACAAATAACACCAGCAGTATAATGGTACATAATAGTTGGAGGACCCTGGTATAGATTTTGTATCAGGGACCAGGAGCTTATTGTTATTCTTCTATATAATCTTATCCTTAATGGAAAACTTCTAATTTGTCTTTTGTGGAGTCTTTTGGACTGGAGTAGAGAGAGTAGAAAATGGTAAATTGGATTTCTGGATTCAACAGACAAAATAATTATTAAAGGGGTTTTCTGACAGTTTCATAAACCTTAGTCTAAGCCGCATATGGCTAAAAATAACAAATTGTCCCTACTCATTTTTTAAATTCCCTGTGGCTCCTGCGCTGGTGGTTCTGTTGTCTTTAGTTGCTAGGCCACAGCGGTCATGTCCGTGTGGATGGCATGTCACTTGGCAGCTATTGTGTCACATCCAGGGCCGGCCTTAGGTTTATTGCTGACATGTGCAGTATCTGTGACGTCCTCCCCCTTATGATGCACCATGTAGTGTCCAAATAATTTAATCATACAGTGCCCAAATAACATCACCCAGTCAATAAACTAGGGATTGTATCTTTCTGTTTTTTTATATTATAGGTTTGGGCCCTAAATGCCGGATCGGCAGTGTAAGTTGAGGGTGCCCAGGCCATCTATGGTGGTAGTGCCCTCTTCAGTATTGACCAGTAATACACACTATGTGATCATTTAGAGATGCAGTTAATAAAATACACTGACCTTGGACTCTCCTACTGAATACATCCGACTGAATGTAGAACGTTATGTGATGTGAGGTGGAGGGCTCTGCTTAATCTTTGATCTGCCCCCCTGGGACGTGTGGTTATCATTAACTCTTATGAGGAATTAATTCTAGGAGAAAGAAAGACAATGTATTAGGACAAATCTCAATCAATGGCAACATTTCTATCTAGAACAGAGTCCAGTCCCCAACCAGTGTACAATTACCAAAGGGGTAAATAGGATGATCGGCTGGGGTCCAGGGATTTGGGGTGGCCCACATCTCTGGGGCTCCATACGCCCCTGAAATTGGACAAACAATAACGGCGCAGGGAGGAAGCGAAATGTCTGACCCGGTTGGTCGTCTATTAGGTGAGTATAATTTTTTATTTTATAGGAGCAAAGGGGGCACTATTAATATGGGGGATAAAAGGACTGAGTCGGGGCTTAGAAAAGGGGGCTTCATTACTGTGGGGCCATACAAAAGGGGCATTCTGACCCAGGACATACAAAAAGTGTCATTCTAACTGTGGAGGGTATTGGTGGATACTGCATATAGTAACTAATAAGAGACGCACCTTGCATAGATGAAATATTGCTTCAGAGAGTCCCCCTGGCAGCAGGCAGCCGATCTTAAGGTGTTCTGGAAAAAACAATAATTGTGTAGTTTTATTTCTCCAGACAGACGTGTGCTCAGTATAGACCACCCAACAATGAAGGAAATGTACATTAGGGCTCATGTACACAGCAACTTCATGTGGACGGACCTGTATGGTGGCGTACAGACTGCAGTACTGGTAATGTAGACACTCTGTGTGCGCTGTGTGCTCCCCCATAAGCCAAATGTGTATTAGGAAATTACATAAATAACAAGTCCCTTATATATTACTAATACCATAATATCTTCTTTATGGAGCATTTCTATAATAATAATAATATAAAGCTGCAGCAAAATTCCCAGCGTTTACTTTTGCTACATGTGGATGAGTTTTTGAGACTGTAACTATTCACCTGTAACACTTGTGAATTTTGCCGCGCAGCAAATCTGCAGCGTCTGAATTCAGCTTTATGGCGTAGAATATAGTACTCAAATACTGCAATCATACAGTGCCCAAATAACACTGCCAGACAAGTATTGTCTGCCACACTGTAATGTAATCCATTATCAAGGAATTGTATCTGCATCCTGAGCAGTGCCCTTTACTTTTTTTACATGAAGAGTGGGATTGAGTGTTCAAGCAATACGGGTGCCCCAGACATCAAGACCAGTGGCGCCCCATTCATTAGTGACAGGTGATGCACCCAGTGTAACCGCACAGGTCGCACACCCCTAAGACAGGCCCTGGATGAACAATATTGGGGAATTTGTTCCCACAGTCTTGTCATATGTCTCTATAGGAACATTCTGGATGACATCAGATTATAGAATTTCTATAGGTTGTCATTTGCTATAATACTTACATATATACAGTGTATGTCCTAGCATGTCGGCTGTCACTGGTGCCACATATTCAGATGTCATAAATGTCTGTAAAATACATAATGGAATAAACATAAAATAACCCCATATCTAGAATGAATAATAATATATTTACTTTCACACCTTTCATTTTCTATAACAGGATGAGTCAGACATTGAAAACATTTTGTAATGTTAGTGTAAACCCAGGGAACATAACTATAGGGGTGAAGAGGTTGCAGTCACACCCAGGCCCAGGTGTCCATGACTGACATTAGGGGGGGGTCACAATGTGGGCAATTTACAAATGCCAATCCCCAATGCCCCCATCTCCTGGAAGGGAGCCAGCGCAGCGCCCCGTTCCACCTGCTGGAGGGATGCGCCCTATGTAATGGCACAGGTCGCACACCCCTAAGGCCGGCCCTGGCTACTGCTGAGCCTTATTAGGATAATATACGGTAGCTTTTTAAGACTATTTAATTTAATTAAATTAGACATCATATTGAAAACGACTGAGAAGTCACATTCCACATTACTGACAGCTGCAATTCTCAGACAATGGTAAGGGTATGTTCACACACTTAACTAAAAAACGTCTCTAAAATACAGAGCTCTTTTCAAGGGAAAACAGCCTCTGATTTTCAGCCATTTTTTAAACCACAAACATTTTTTGAGGCGTTTTTACCAACGTTCTTGGAACTGTTTTTCTATTGAGACAATGAAAAACGGCTCCAAAAACGGCCGAAGGAGTGAAATGCACTTCTTTTTACAGGGTGTTTTTTATGCGCCGCTTTATCAAACGCCCACGTAAAATGCACCATCGAAAAAAAACAAACAGTTTTTCCCATTGAAATCAATGGGCAGATGTTTGGAGGCGTCCAGCCTCCGTATTTTCGGCTGTTTTTCGGGGTGTTTACGGCCAGGAAAACGGCTAAAAATAGGCTGTGTGAACATACTCTGAGTTGTAACTTTAATGAGAAAATATGAAACATTGAAATCTGAATGTAAAATGTTCAGTTGTTACTTGCATTAATAGAAACATTTTACTGGAACTTGGACTGTTTGTCTAAAAAAAAAACAACCCCCGACAATCACCAGAAAAAAATCCTTCTACAATCATATAGTTGTGGTGAGGTGTTGGTGTGGTTAGAAATTGCTGCAGTAATGTCCAGTGTGAATCTGGCCTTATATGAGAATTCTAGAGCGTATATATTTCATGTGTCCAGTAACATGTAGAATTAATGATCAAATGCTGCATCTTACCTGTCAATCACACAGTCAATCACAGTCCCGGTCCAGACGTCATTGGCAGAAATTGTAAAAAATATGTAATCCAGCTGCACATAGAACCTAACGGCTAGTACTGTCTATGACATCATCAGTGACATCATAAGCGGCTGCAGTATCTGTTACATCATCTAATTATCTCCTACTGCCTGGATAGACAGTCTGTGCATACACTGGATATAGGCGTTACATGGGACTGCTGTTTATAAACATGGAAGAAAGATACATGTGTGGTTATAGGGGCTACGACTAAGAACATGTAATGTATGAAACGTGTAATCTGTTACTAGATGGATTTTATATAGATGTAGCCATCTTTAACTTGACTCTGATAACTTGTTGCAGCGTGATACTTTCTTGATCCCGCAGCACTCCGTGTTTCAAGTGTGCGTGAGTAGGCTTCCACGCCAATGTGTAAAAATGGGAACTCAGCACTCCAAGGTATTATGCAATAAGTGATATTTGATTTCACATATAGCGAAAAGTAGTAATCCAAAAATAATGGCGCCACTACCCAACAGCGACCGAGGTCACAAGTGCCGCATATCCGTGTCTAAAGAAGGTTGAATGTATAGACCGAAACGTTAAAAACCTATTTTTGGATTACTACTTTTCGCTATATGTGAAATAAAATATAATTTGTTGCAGCGTGATATCACACAACAAAAGCCATTGAAAAAGTCAAGATAAGGGATTGTTTATTTAATGCGTTAAAAGTCAAGGTAAAGACGGCAACATCTGAACTAATAAAGGATACATTTTATTGAATTTCGTTTTAGGCTACAGTCACACAACAGTAAAAAACGTCCGCTTTCAGAACAATGATGTTCTATGGGTATATTCACACGGCCTTTTTTTAACCACCCGTGAATATTGGCCGTCAATACATGTAACAGCCGTTAAAAACGGTTCTGTGATTTGGGGATTCAAGAGCCAATGGAACTATTGGCTCCCTTGCTGGTAATCGGCGGCGCAATGACACATACTCACCGATGCAGCGCCGTCCTCTACAGGTGTGGTCTCTAGTCTCATGGGTTCTGCGAAGGTGACGAGATGACGTCCTCGCGTCGCCTTCGCAGAACCAGTGAGACTAGAGATCACTCGTGACGTAGACGGTCATGCATCGGTGAGTATGTAGGGCATTCAGGCGGACAAAAATTACGGATATTGTTGCGCTCACTACTATGGTAGCATGGCGCTAGTACAGGGGACATTGTTGTCTACTGTAGCAAATTTTTCGGCACGGTCCTGAATTTACAGAGAGAGTCCCGGAAGATTACCACAGGGAGGGGGCGTGTGGTGCTTTCTCCGGAGAGGTGTCTGTGTCATCATCTACAGGGGGGCTGTGTGCCATCGTCTACAGGGGGCTGTGTGCCATCGACTACAAGGGGGCTGTGTGCCATCGTCTACAAGGGGGCTGTGTGCCATCATCTACATGGGGCGGTGTGCCATCATCTACAGGGGGGCTGTGTGCCATCATCTACAGGGGGGCTGTGTGCCATCATCTACAGGGGGGCTGTGTGCCATCATCTACAGGGGGGCTGTGTGCCATCATCTACAGGGAGGCTGTGAGCCATCATCTACAGGGGGTCTCTGTGCCATCGTCTACAGGGGGTCTGTGTGCCATCATCTACAGGGGGTCTGTGTTTCATCATCTACAGGGGGTCTGTGTGGCATCATATACAGGGTGTCCGTGTGCCATCATCTACAGGGGGGCTGTGTGGCATCATCTACAGGGGGGCTGTGAAACAATCATGACAATGACCTTTGTTTGGGTGTTTTCAGGGGGTTGGGACAAAAGAAGCCAGACAAATGAAATTCATCAGTTTTTTTAACGGCCATGAAAAACGGATGCAAAATGGATGTCAAACGGCCATTAAAAACGGACAGACGGACTGGAAGTGTATAAAATTTGCAGACGCAATGATGCAAAACGGCCATGAAAAACTGACAGTTGATTAGTTTTTAATGGCCATTTTTTTTCACTGTCGTGTGAATGTAGCCTAAGTTCTGGATCGTCTCCATTTTAATGGTTAAAGTTACCGGACAATTATCCGCCCACCGAGATTTTATTGGACACATGGACGGCCTGGTGAGCAGATGAACTTCTTGTTTCTTTGTTTGGAGTCATGTACAGATATAGCAATCCTTATCCTGACTCTGATAACTTGCTGCAGCGTTATAATTTATCACTTAAGTCACTGAAAACCATTGAAAAAGTGAAATTAAAGTTTCTTGACACTGTGTTTTCAATGTATTTAACCCCTTCGAGCTCAGCAACGTAATATTCAGTCGCGCTGACCGCCCCGTTCGCGCTCAGCGACGGAATATTATGTCGCAGGGAAAATGCATCGCCATTTTCCACCGGCGCGTGCACGAGCTGTGACAGCTGCTGTTTCCGACAGCAGGCTATCACAGCTCAATACGCCGGTACCTATTGCGATGGTCCCGCCTCCACAATCGCCACTATTGGTCAGTCAGTGAGTAACTGTCCAATAGTGGCGATCGGTCTCTTCACTTCCTCTCCCTGACATCACATCCTGCCGCACCCGCCCTGAGATGGAGATAGCGAGGCGTTCAGAGCGGTTGTGAGTAGAGGGAGAGAAGAAAAAGAGTGAAAAAAAGTGAAAAAAATACCACTTCTTAGTCTTCAGGACCAATTTCTTGGTCCCTGGGGATTATTTTTTTCTTTATAAAACATATAAAGTAAAAAAATATATATAAAAAAAAAAAAAAAAAAAAAAAATCCTGTTAATTTAGACAATTTATCTAGTTACACAAACAGAAAAAATGGGACATAAATATCAAAACCACAAAAAAGGCCATACTCACTAGGTAGGTGGGTGGGTGAAAACCCGTTCCCATCAGGACGCAGACGGGTCAAAGAATGCTGCAGAAGGAGTGTGCATTAAATAGTGATAGCCCCTCCCACTAGTCTTGAGGGGAGTGGCGGACTAAGTGCTCAAAGGTGTGCGATAAATGTGTGTCAGTGTAGTGCTAGGGTGTGAATGGATGGTAAAAAATAAATATGTATGTATGAAAGTGTCAGAACTGTGTAATAATGTAATAAAAATAAATAAAATAAATGTGATGAATAGGGGTCAGTGCTGTGAATAGTACATGGGGTGTCAGTACTATGTGTAATACGTGGAGGGATAATGTGCTGGTCGTCAGGCATGGCGTATCTTGCCGAATAACAGCCTATTTGTAACGCCGCTAGTGTTAGCTAAAGCGGGCTGCTCTGCATTCCAAACCAAACGCCAGCACATCATGCCCTCCCAGCATATAAGACCCGGCTGCGTCCTGAAAAAAAGTGTAGTATACGTAGTAAGAAATATCCATGAAACATGGGGTATTAGTTGTTATTTTGGCCAAAATACGCAAAGCTCGCAACCCAACGTCAAGGGTCCCCAGTGCCTTGCGAGTCCCTAACCAGAACTTTTCGTTCCTAATTTAAAAACACAAACAGAAAAAATGGGACATAAATATCAAAACCACAAAAAAGGCCATACTCACTAGGTAGGTGGGTGGGTGAAAACCCGTTCCCATCAGGATTTATCTAGTTAGTTTAGTATTAGTGTTAGGCCTCATTTACACGAGCGTATTATACGCGCGTGCGACGCGCGTGCTTTTCACGCGTGTCGTACGCACCTATAATAGTCTATGGGGCTGTTTAGACGATGCGTGAATTTTGCGCTGTGTGAGTGCGTTGCGTAAAACTCACGACATGTTCTATATTCTTGCGTTTTTCACGCAACACGCACCCATTGACTTCAATGGGTGCGTGAAAACAACGCATGCCACACGGACGGTCCTGCGTTGCATGCGCGAAAATCACGCAAGAGCTGTCAAAAGGATGAATGTAAACAGAAAAGCACCACGTGCTTTTCTGGTTACAAACATCCAAACGGAGTGTCAAATTAGAGATGAGCGCACCGAACTTCACCGGGTTCGGCCGAACTCGTTTTGACCGAACCCGGCAAAAAATGTTCGGGTACGCGACGTCAGGAGACAGTCACTGCCCACGGTGCTCAAAGACTTAAACTCGTTCAGCACCATGGACAGTGACTTTCGATCACAATATACATATACGTGTAAAAAAAACAGAAGTTCGGACTTACCGATAAGTCCCGGCTCCTTCCTCCAGTCCGACCTCCCGGGATGACAATTCAGGCCAAGTGACAGCTGCAGCCAATCACAGGCCAAGCACAGGCTGCAGCCAATCACAGGCTGCAGCGGTCTCATGGACTGCCGCGTCATCCTGGGAGGTGGGGCCGGATGACAAGAGAGGGACGCGTCACCAAGGCAACGGCCGGGAGACCGGACTGGAGGAAGCAGGCAGTTCATGGTAAGTTTGAACGTCTTTTTTTATTCACAGGTTGCTGTATATTGTGATCAGCATTCACTGTCGAGGGTGCTGAAAGAGTTACTGCCGATCAGTTAGCTCTTTCAGCACCTTGGACAGTGACGGGCGTCGACTACCTCATCTCTATGATGGCGGCTGCGTGAAAATCACGCAGCCGCGCATCATACACGGATGACACACGGAGCTGTCAAATGCCTTTTGCGCGCGCAAAATGCAGCGTTTTTTGCGCGCGCAAAACGCACACGCTCGTGTAAATCCGGCCTTAGTTAGTGTCAGGGAACCGTCAAAAAGCATAGTTAGGTATAGCGTCAGGAATTCATCACCATAGTTAGATCTAGCGTTAGGGGTCCATCACAGTAGTTAGGTTTAGCGTCAGGGAAGCTCGGAATAATCGAGATAGGTTTAGTGTCAGGCACCCGTCACCGTAGTTAGGTTTAGTGTTAGGGAAGCTCAGAATAATCTAGTTAGGTTTAGTGTCAGAGAATAGTCGCCGTAGTTAGATTTAGTCTCAGGGAAGTTCAAATAAAATCTAGTTAGGTTTAGTGTTAGGAACCCTCGCCCTTGTTAGGTTTAGTCTCAGGGAAGCCCACTCGTTCTATAAAAACACCAATTTTTTGAGCTGGTTTAGGCAGGGGCGTAGCTAGGGGGGGGCAAGCGGGGCATGTGCCCCGGGCGCAGTCCAGAGGGGGGCGCCAGCGCCCCCTCCTCCTGCACTATAATTGTACCTGTGTCGCAATGACATAGGTACAATTAAGCAATGAATGACCGGGTACGTTCCGTGCCCGGCCATTCAGCGCCTTTCCATGAATGAAGCGACTGGTACCTTTTGTACCAGTGGCGCTTCCGTCGTTGAAAGGCTCTGACTGACTGACAGGGAAAGTCATCCTGCCCAGCCAATCAGCGCCTTTCATAGACTCTGCGTTCAACCCTCTGGAGACCTGCGCAGAAGAGAGCAGGTATCCATGGCTGCCGGACGGCGTGGGAGCGGGAATAAGGTGAGTTTGAAATTATTTTTTTAATTTTTTTAATTGTAATAGAAGTGTGGCTGTATCTGCGGGGGGGGGACTTTGTCTACACGCGGGACTTTATCTACGGGGGGTGTCTATCTACAGGGGGACTATATCTACAGGGCTGGGCTATATATAGGGGGACTATATCTACAGGGCTGGGCTATATACAAGGGGACTATATCTACAGGGGGACTATATACAGGGGGACTATATCTACAGGGGGCTATATACAGGGCGACTATATCTACAGGGCTGAGCTATATACAGGGGGACTATATCTACAGGGCTGGGCTATATACAGGGGGACTATATCTACAGGGCTGGGCTATATACAGGGGGATTTTATCTACAGGGCTGGGCTATATACAGGGGGACTATATCTACAGGGCTGGGCTATATACAGGGGGGCTATATACAGGGGGACTATATCTGCTGGGCTATATACAGGGGGACTATATCTACAGGGGGGCTATATACAGGGGGACTATATCTGCTGGGCTATATACAAGGGGACTATATCTGCTGGGCTATATACAGTGGGACTATATCTACAGGGGGGCTATATACAGGAGGACTATATCTACAGGGGGGCTATATACAGGGGGGCTATATCTGCTGGGCTATATACAGGGGGACTATATCTACAGGGCTGGGCTATATACAGGGGGACTATATCTGCTGGGCTATATACAGGGGGACTATATCTACAGGGGGGCTATATACAGGGGGACTATATCTACAGGGCTGGGCTATATACAGGGGGACTATATCTACAGGGCTGGGCTATATACAGGGGGACTATATCTACAGGGGGGCTATATACAGGGGGACTATATCTACAGGGCTGGGCTATATACAGGGGGACTATATCTACAGGGCTGGGCTATATACAGGGGGACTATATCTACAGGGGGGCTATATACAGGGGGACTATATCTACAGGGCTGGGCTATATACAGGGGGACTATATCTGCTGGGCTATATACAGGGGGGCTATATACAGGGGGACTATATCTACAGGGGGGCTATATACAGGGGGACTATATCTACAGGGGGGCTATATACAGGGGGACTATATCTACAGGGGGGCTATATACTGGAGTTGGCTGTCTATAGAGCACCATATACAGGGGTGGGCTATATGGTATATAGCCCCCTGTAGATATAGCCCACCCCTGTATATGGTGCTCCATAGATAGCCCACCCCTGTATATAGCCCCCCTGTAGATATAGTCGCCCTGTAGATATAGCCCAGCCCTGTAGATATATTCCCCCTGTATATAGCCGCCCTATGTATAGCCCACCCCTGTAGATATAGCCCCCCTGTGTATAGCCCAGCCCTGTAGATATGGTCCCCCTGTAGATATGGTCCCCCTGTAGATATGGTCCCCCTGTAGATATGGTCCCCCTGTAGATATAGTCCCCCTGTAGATATAGTCCCCCTGTAGATATAGTCCCCCTGTAGATATAGCCCACCCCTGTATATAGTCCCCCTGTAGATATAGCCCACTCCTGTATATAGTATCCCACAAATAGCTCCCCCTATAGTGCTCCACAGAAAGCCCACCCCTGTATATAGCCCCTTGTACATAGAGTCCACCCCTGTATATAGTGCTCCACAGATAGCCCACCCTTGTATATAGTATATACAGGGGTCGGCTATCTGTGGAGCACTATATACAGGGGTGGACTATCTAGTGGAGCACTATATACAGGGGTGGACTATATGTACAGGGGGCTATATACTGGGGTGGGCTATCTGTGAAACACTATATACAGGGGTGTACTATATGTGGAGCACTATATACAGGGGTGGGCTATATCTACAGGTGGGCTACATACATGGTTGGGCTATCTGTAGAGCTCTATATACTGGGGTGGGCTATATCTACAGGGGGCTATATACAGGGGTGGGCTATCTGTAGAGCACTATAGGGGGAGTTATTTGTGGGACACTATATACAGGGGTGGGCTATATGGGGGCACTATCTACAGGGGGCTCTATGGCAGGCACTATCTACAGGGGGCACAGTGTGTGTGTGGGACACGGTGTATGGTGCTATTATAATTAGAGGTGCAGTGTATGGCGCTATTATATTTAGGGGCGTAGTGTGTGGTATAATGATAACTTTATATTTATTTATAGGTGCAGAAATGTTGGAAAAGTGAGAAGCTGAAGACATGTGAGCGGCAAACTGCAGAAATGGACCGGGAGAAGTCATCATAGAGATCTGGACCAAATGGAGAAAAAGAACTAGAATCTGAGACGTCACCGGTGAGTCACTTAATGTAAATTTTTATTCTGCCTCTAATCAGTATTGTAGTCCCTGTATGAGCTGCAGCGAGATGATAGGTGATATGATTATGATAGGATTTATTTTTTGTAAAACGACATCTCCCAGCATATCCTTACCATTGTTTGGGCCATGCTGGGAGCTGTAGTTTTACGCCGTACAAACCTATACGGCAGGGGTTGCACTAAATTGAGCTGTATTTGTGCTGGGGCTGTATATATGTAGTGAGCTTGGTTCTTGTGTTGTGTATAGAACCATATTGCTTGTGAAATATACAAATAATTTTATGCTTGCGTTACATAAAAAGAAATGACACGTCGATTGGTAGAGAAAACAAACACGGCGAGGGGGAAGGAGATGTTGGGAAAGAGGTTGGGGGGTGGGGGTCGCAAAACTGAATCTTTGCCCCGGGTTCTGGAGAACCTAGCTACGCCTCTGGGTTTAGGTAGCAGCCTATTGCTCCTAGTTAGGAAAGCAATCAAACATGTCCCAACGGACATTTAGTGCCGAAGAGGCATATTCATTTCTTGTCTCCGACACAGAGTCGTCGGATGGTGAGACTCTGTTTTATTTATCCACCTCCTCATCCAGTGATGAAAAAGAGGAACCTCCTAGGAGATGCCCCTTGACCACCAGTGCAGTTGAAGCCCCCGAGCGAAATGACCCCGCCGCAGTTCAAGCCCCCATTTGGACCCCCACACCAGACATTTATGAGCCCAAAATCCCAGAGTTAAAATTTAATACGACAGGGCTCAGTGAAATGGGCTTTTTCAAGTTCTTCTTCACTGATGACTTTATAGATCTTATGGTCTCCCAGACAAATTTATATGTCCAACAGTATATTACTAAGAACCCTACATCATTTTATGCCCAATCCTACAGGTGGACCCCTGTAGATGTAGCAGAGGTGGGCAAGTTCTGGGGACTTCACTTGAACATGGGGCTTCTGAAAAAGCCATCCATTAGGACCTACTGGGGCATGGACATCTTATACCATACCCCCAATGTACCGTATGGCCATGTCCAGGATGCATTATGAGGCAATATTTCGCTTCTTAAATTATAAGGATAATGAGCAGTGCCCACCCCGAGATGACCCCAGTTTTGACCGTTTGTACAAACTGAGACCCCTATTAGACCATTTCAGTGCTCGGTTTGCCAAAGCATACACCCCCGAGAAGTGTATTTCTATTGATGAGTCCCTGGTACATTTTAAAGGGAGGCTTCAATTCCGCCAGTACCTGCCGAGTAAGAGGGCAAGGTATGGCGTAAAGATGTATAAGCTGTGCGAGAGTGCATCAATGTATACCTACAAATTTAGGATGTATGAAGGGAAGGACAGCAGTATTCAGCCCCCAGAATGCCCCCCTTACTGGGAATTAATGCAAAACTTGTGTGGGATTTGGTGAGAGCAGGGCACAATCTAGCAGCAACATATTGTGTGTCAAGTACAAGGACAAGAGAGATGTCCTTGTATTAACAACAATACATGACCACACCAGTACCCATGTACCTGTACGAGGTACCAGTATAGAGACCCCCAAACCAGACTGCATCCTGGACTACAATAGGTACATGGGAGGGGTTGACTTGTCAGATCAAGTCCTGAAGCCCTACAGCGCCATGCGAAAATCGAGGGTGTGGTATAAGAAGCTGGCCGTGCACATCATACAGATGGCATTGTACAATGCGTATGTGCTACGTCGATGTGCAGACCAGAGGGGAACTTTCCTGGAATTTCAAGAGGTGATTATCAAGAACCTAATCTTTAGGACCAAGAATAGGGAGCATCCAGTACTTCCGGAAGCGAGGCCACACGAATCGTACCAGGGCAACACTTTCCAGGAGAAGTTCCCCAAACTGGCAAGAAGGGAAAAAGTCAAAAGAGGTGCAGAGTCTGCTCAAAGAGGGGGATAAGGAGGTAAACAATATACAAATGCGACACGTGTCCTGAAAAACCAGGGCTCTGTATGAAAGATTGTTTTCGAATTTATCATACATCCCTTAACCCTTTCCCTCTTTAGCCACTTTTGACCTTCCTGACCGAGCCTCATTTTTCAAATCTGACATGTGTCACTTTATGTGGTAATAACTCCGGAATGCTTTTACCTATCCAAGCGATTCTGAGATTCTTTTCTCGTGACACATTGGACTTTAAGTTACTGGCAAAATTTGCTCGATATGTTCAGTATTTAATTGTGAAAAACACCAAAATTTAGCGAAAAATTGCAAAAATTAGCATTTTTCTCAATTTAAATGTATCTGCTTATAAGACAGGCAGTTATACCACACAAAATTGTTGCTAATTAACATCCCCCATATGTCTACTTTACATTGGCATCGTTTTTTGAACATCCTTTTATTTTTCTATGACGTTACAAGGCTTAGAACTTTAGCAGCAATTTCTCACATTTTCAAGAAAATTTCAAAAGGCCATTTTTACAGGGGCCAGTTCAGTTGTGAAGTGGCTTTGAGGGCCTTATATATTAGAAACCCCCAAAAAGTCACCCCATTTTAAAAACTTCTCCCCTCAAAGTATTCAAAACAGCATTTAGAAAATGTCTTAACCCTTTACACATGTCACAGGAATTAAAGCAAAGTAGAGGTGAAATTTACAAATTTCATATTTTTTTGCAGAAATAAATTTTTAGTACAATTTTTTTTATAACACAGAAGGTTTTACCAGAGAAATGCAACTCAATATTTGTTGCCCAGTTTCTGCAGTTTTTGGAAATATCCCACGTTTGGCCGTAGTGTGCTACTGGACTGAAGCACCGGCCTCAGAAGCAAAGGAACACCTAGTGGATTTTGGGGCCTTATTTTTGTTAGAATAAATTTTAGGCACCATGTCAGGTTTGAAGGGCTCTTGCGTTGCCAAAACAGTCAAAATCCCCCAAAAGTGACCCCATCTGGGAAACTACACACCTCAAGGAAATTATCTAGGGGTACAGTGAGCATTTTGACCTCACAGGTTTTTTACAGAAATTATTGGAAGTAGGCCGTGAAAATTAAAATCAACATTTCTTCAAAGAAAATGTAGGTTTAGCGATCTTTTTTTCTCATTTCCACAAGGACTAAAGGAGGAAAAGCACCGTAAAATTTGTAAAGCAATTTCTCCCGAGTAAAACAATACCCCACATGTGGTAATAAACGGTTGTTTGGAGACACGGCAGGGCTGAGAAGGGAAAGAGCGCTATTTGGCTTTTGGAGCTCAAGTTTAGCAGGAATGGTTTGCGGAGGCCATGTCACATTTACAAAGCCCCTGAGGGGACAAAACAGTGGAAACCCCCCACAAGTGACCCCATTTTGGAAACTACACCCATTGAGGAAATTATCTAGGGGTATAGTGAGCGTTTTGACTTAACAGGTTTTTTGCATAAATTATTGGAAATAGGCCCTGAAAATGACAATCTAAATTTTTTCAAAGAAAATGTAGGTTTAGCTAATTTTTTCTAATTTCCACAAGGACTGAAGGAGAAAAAGCACCGTAAAATTTATAAACCAATCTCTCCCGAGTAAAACAATACCCCACATGTGGTAATAAACGGTTGTTTGGAGACACGGCAGGGCTGAGAAGGGAAAGAGCGCTATTTGGCTTTTGGAGCTCAAGTTTAGCAGGAATGGTTTGCGGAGGCCATGTCACATTTACGAAGTCCCTGAGGAGACAAAACCGTGGAAACCCCCCACAAGTGACCCCATTTTGGAGACTACACCCATTGAGGAAATTATCTAGGGGTATAGTGAGCGATTTGACCCCACAGGTTTTTTGCAGAAATTATTGGAAGTAGGCCCTGAAAATAAAAATCAACATTTTTTCAAAGAAAATGTAGGTTTAGCTTATTTTTACTCATTTCCACAAGGACTGAAGGAGAAAAAGCATCACAAAATTTGTAAAGCAATTTCTCCCGAGTAAAACAATGCCCCACATGTGGTAATAAACGGCTGTTTGGAGACACGGCTTGGCTTAGAAGGGAAAGAGCGCTATTTGGCTTTTGGAGATCACATTGAGCAGGAATGGTTTGCGGCGGCCATGTCACATTTGCAAAGCCCCTGAGGGGAAAAAACAATGAAAACGCCCAAAAAGTGACACCATTTAGGAAACTACACCTCTTGAGGAATTCATCTAGGGGCGTAGTGAGCATTTTGACCCCACAGATGTTTCATAGAATTTATTAGAATTGGGCAGTGAAAATAAAAACAATCCTTTTTCTTCAATACATTTTTTCATTTTTGCAACAAATAAAGGAAAAAAAAGAACCCAACATTTGTAAAGCAATTTCTACCGAGTACGGCAATACCCCATATGTGGTCATAAACTGCTGTTTGGGCACACGGCAGGGCTCAGAAGGGAAGGACCGCCATTTGGAGTGCAGATGTTGCTGGATTGGTTTCTGGGTGCCTGTGGGCCCAAAACAGTGGAAACCCCCCAGAAGTGACCCAATTTTGTAAACTACACCCCTCAATGCATTTACCTAGGGGTGTAGTGAGCATGTTAACCCTGCAGGTGTTTTGTAGAAATTAGTGTGAACTCGATATTGCAGAGTGAAAATGGGATTTTTTCCACAGATATGTGGACAATATGTGGTGCCCGGCTTGTGCCACCATAACAAGACAGCTCTCTAATTATTATGCTGGGTTTCTTGGTTTTAGAAACACCCTACATGTGGCCCTAATCTCTTGCCTGAACAGTCGACCAGGCTCAGGAGTGAAAGCGTACCATGTAAAATTGAGGCCTAATTTGGCGATTTACAAAGTATTGGTTCACAACTGCAGAAGCTCAGATGTGAAATAATAAAAATAAACCCCTGGGAAGTGACCCCATTATGGAAACTGCACCCCTCAAGGCATTTATCAAGGGGTGTAGTGAGCATTTTCACCCCACAGGTCTTTTCCATAAATGAATGCGCTGTGGATGGTGCAAATTAAAAATTTATATTTTTCCCTAGATATGCCATTCAGTGGCAAATATGTCGTGCCCAGCTTATGCCACTGGAGACACACACCCCAAAAATTGCTAAAAGGATTCTCCCGGGTATGACGGTGCCATATATGTGGAAGGAAACTGCTGTTTGGGCACGCTGTAGGGTTCAGATGGGAGGAAATGCCATTTGGCTTTTGGAGCGTGGATTTTGCTTGGTAGTAGTTTTGTTTGGAGTCTTACTGGTGTTTCCGTTTATAATGTAGGGCATATGTAAGCGGGGCGGAGTATATAAGGGGCATAGCCAGGTGGTATAATAATGGGGTAAAAAAAAACAATAAAATAATCCATAGATGTGTGTTACGCTGTGAAGCAATCCTTTCTGCACAGGCCGGTGTCGCACTGATATATAGCGTCCTTTATTATCCCCCATTTGATCCACACTCCGTGCCTTTGTAGTTTGGGGAATTTTGCTAGGAAGTGTTGTCCTGGTATAATACGGGCACCGTCGCTTCCAGCGGATATGTTTGGGCCCTCCCTTTCCTGGTTCCCTAATTTTAGGTCCATGATAAATCGCCTCTTCAAACAGAAGAAATGTTCCCCTCGGGCACAACTGCATATTTTTTTATTTCCTGACTTATTGGAGCCATAACTAATTTTATTTTTCATAGACGTAGCGGTATGAGGGCTGGTTTGTTGCGGGACGAGCTTTAGTTATTATTGGTACCATTTTGGGGTACATGCAACTTTTTGATCACCTTTTATCCTATTTTTTGGGATGCCAGGTAAACAAAAAAACGCAATTCTGGCACAGCTTTTTTCGTTTTTTTTTATACAGCGTTCACCACGCGTTATAAACTACATGTTCACGTTATTCTGCGGGTCAGTACGATTCCGGCGATACCTAATTTATAGCACTTTTTTATGTTTTACAACTTTTTGCACAATAAAATTACTTTTGTAAAAAGAATGTATTTTTTCTGTCGCCAAGTTGTGAGAACCATAACTTTTTAATTTTTTTGTCGACTGAGGTGTATGAGGGCTTGTTTTTTGCGGGACGAGCTATAGTTTTTATAGGTACCATTTTTGGATATGTGCGACTTTTTGATCACTTTTTATTCTAACATTTGTAGGGCAAAGTGACTAAAAAACAGAAACTCTGGTAACGTTTTTTACGTTTTTTTTTACGCTGTTCACCGCGTGCAATAAATAATATAATACTTTGATACCTCAGGTCGTTACGGTCGCGACGATACAAAATACATATGGTTTATTATTATTTTTCAATAATAAAGGACTTGATAAGAGTAAAAGGGGGATTGTGTTTTATTTGATTAATTGAAACTTTTATTGTTTTCAAACTTTTATTATTTGCACTTTTTTTTACACTTTTTTATACTTTTTTTACACTTTTTCTCAAGTCCCGCTAGGGGACTTGACGGTCCAACGGTCAGATTTTTTTTTTCTAATACATTGCACTACCTATGTAGTGCAATGTATTAGATCTGTCAGTCATTCACTGACAGCAAGCCGATTAGGCTTCGCCTCCCGGCGGGGCCTAAATCGGCTTCCGTAATGGCAGAGCAGGAGACCATTGTGTCTCCTGTTGCCATAACAGCAGTCGCCAGTCCTGATTGCCTGTCAGGGCTGGCGATCTGCTAGTAACCGCTACGATGCAGCAATCGCTTTCGATTGCTGCATCGAAGGGGTTAATGGCAGGGATCGGAGCTAGCTCCGGTTCCTGCCGTTACAGGTGGATGTCAGCTGTACAGTACAGCTGACTTCCACCGCTGATGACGCCGGATCAGCTCCTGACCCGGCGCCATCTTGCCGGCAGCTACGGAAGCCGATCAGGCTCCGCCGACCGGGCGGATCTTGACCGGCTTCGGTGCTAGGCAGACCGGGAGGCCAGTATTAGGCCTCCGGTTGCCATTGCAGCCACCGGAACCCCAGCAATTTCATAACTGCATGAGCTGCAAACACCTTAAGTGCAGCGATCGCGTTTGAGCGCTGCACTTAAGGGGTTAATGGCGGGGATCGCAGCTAATTTCGGTCCCCGCCGTTACAGCCGGATGTCAGCTGTAAGATACAGCTGAGATCCGGTGATGATGGCACCGGCTCAGCTTCTGAGCCGGTCCCAAACATTCGGCGTACATGTACGGCAAGATGCGGGAAGTCAATGCTTTCCATGACGTATGCAGCATCCCAGAAGATACCCTTCTGGTTCCCTGTTATTTGTATGTCATGCATTGTATGTGTTTTACATGTCTTTATTATTTTTCACACAGTGTGCTGTTCACCAGCTGAAGAGAAGGATGAAGGTATCAGTGGGGAGCCACTAGAGGGTGCATTGTACATCTAGCATTGTTTGAAAAGGGGGTGGAGCCTGGCTACAGCCCTAGAGCCTCACTCTGACTCTGTCTCACAGTCTACACAGAGGAGTCGGGTCGTGTCTGTGAGGAGACAGACATGTCTGCTAGCTGCTCTGACACAGCAGATTAATACAATCCTTTCAACTGGCAACAGGTCTCAGCACCTGCAGCCCAATGCAAGAGGAGGAACAGTAAGGAGATTGTAACCAGAATATCATCTCTATCATCACCACAGCAAGTATTATTTAGCTGAAAAGCTGTCTGTCTGTTTCTGAGGAGAAGTCTATATAATATTGGGCCTCAGAACTCCTGCTGGCGCTGTTACCGGTTCTGCCGCACGCCACAATTAATATAAGAAGTGTCTATCAAGTCACTCAACTACAACCCTCATCACTGAGAAAAGTGAGTTCATTTATTACACACGCTGCTGGAAAAGTGAATGATTTCTAGATATAGCTGGACAATTGAAACCCTCATTGGTCACCCACTGGTCCCTTCTTCCCCTCAACTGTTGAAGTGGACAGAAGATAACGTGCCTCCATTTTGGAAGACTGTATAAAGTTCTTCAGTAAACGTGAGTTATTCAAATCCCCTGTGTCGTCTGGTCCCTGCACTGCATAACATCAAGGGCACCCCACATACCACCTTGCCAGGCGCACACATACTACTACCACCATCACGGCAGCCCCCCTGTCACTGTGCCAGCCCGAGAAGGAGCGAGGGAGGAGAGGTAGAGATTCCTACAGATACCTCAGGCCATACACCGTGCACTTCACTACTGCTCCCATCCTCCTGGGAAGCTCTTCCTCGTGGTTGCTGCATATAAACTTTGGCGTCACGAACAGGATACGTTTAAATCTCATGTGGGCCCCAAACCAGAGAGACTTTGTCCCAAAGCCCTGGTCCCCACCGTACAAAGCTGCAACCGCAGCTGCAAGAGACTATTTCAGCCCCAAAAGGGGTTAAAATCACTGTTTCCCAGCAGTTCCAGCCCAAAAGGGGTTAATCCGCCATTTTACCTCACAAACTGCTGCGTCACAGTTCCATTTACCCGCTCCAGACAGGTTAACCTGCGGCGCCAGTCTAGCGCCACCATCTGGATGATTATAGGAACTCACAATATCCAGCACAGGCAAGAGGGAACGGCCGAAAACTGCTAGGCGCCACCATCTTGGATGAGTGAAGCCTCTGCACGGCACCTCCACCGCGGATCCCCTGCAACCAGCAACTCTCCCAAAAACATCACAGGAGAGCAACGGAACAGCCCGGTAACAAAGTACAGCCCAGAGGGAAGCAACAGCATACCATCGGTGAGTCCCGATTCAATTGGCCATCAAGTTAACCCCTGCTGTACCACCACCGGTGCCCAATAAAAAGCCCGGGAGCATCCTGGACATCACTCCGGACCCAATAAAAAGTCCGGGAGCACCTTTAACAAGACCCCCGACTCAGTTAAAAGTCCGGGAGCGCCAATAATAGACATTGGAAAAATTTAAAGGGACAGTAACAATGTCGGACTCAAGTGACACGGAAGAGCCCGGTCTCAGCATGGTCACTACACCGGCCATGACAGAAAGAACAACACCTGCTGCAGCACCCTGCATCATGCCGCTGTCCATGCCCTACTATGCAGGGGCCCCATGGCTGCCCCACTACAAAGGTGAACCACACACCTTAAAAGACTTTAGAAAAAAGATGCTTGCCATGTTCCGCCTCTACCCCATTCCAGAAGAACAGAAGGTAGAGATCTTAATGGGACAACTACAAGATGTGGCCCTAAAAGAAGTGGAGTCCTGGCCACGTATCCAAAAGAAGGCTGTGGATCAGATCCTGGTCCAGCTACGTACCACCTTTGAGCCCAAATCCATCTCTGAGCTCAGGATGAGGTTCATGGACAGAGTTCAGCAACCAGGTGAGACACTCCGAAATTTTGCTCTTTCCTTACAGGAGACCATGAGGGCCATGATACAAGCCGACCCCCATGAGGCTGAAAAAGCAGACAGAATCCTGAGGGAGCAGTTCATTGAAGGAGTCGCCTCAGATTCCATGAGTCATCAACTACAAATGATGTCCGTCCAGAACCCTGACAGCACCTTCCATGAGTTTAAAGAACTGGCCATAGAGGTACTAGAAAGAAGGCCCAGAAGAAGAACAGTCAGGGCTACCACCCCTCTTAAAGAGGCAGAAGAGGAACCTGCCCCAGTAGCACCACATCCAACACCTTGCAAGCCCATCACCTACCAGACTTCACAGGCTCAAATCACAGCTGGAGGAGATCAGTACCAAGATCAACTGAAACTCATTGCCAAAAGCCTGGAGCAAGTCTGCCAACGACTGGAGAATCTAGAAGCCAGCTCTCCAGTAAAATGTGAGCTGCCAACATCTAGAGACAGTTATCCAAATAGTCCTAGCAAGGGCTACCGCAATAGTCCCAACAAAACGTCGACAGATCGCTTTGATGAACATGGGAGACCTGCCTGCAGACACTGCCATAAGATAGGTCACCAAGAACGTCAATGCTGGGCGTTAAACGGACGTCTCCCGAGGCAGAGGACCATTCCTCGGGAGGAGAAATAATAGGTCCCAAAGATCCAAAATGGCTGCCACGGTTTGTCGGACCTCGTCCAGAAGTTACCATCCGCATCAATGGAGTACCATTTGCTGCCCTCCTGGATACGGGATCCCAAGTGACAACCATCCAGCAGGCCGCCTTTGAACAACACTGGAGTAGCGAGATCCTGATGCAACCTCCAGAAGCCTGGTTAGACGTCATCGCTACCAACGGCCAGTCCCTACCTCTGCACGGGTACTGGGAGCCTACTGTCCAAGTGGGAGGAGTGCACTTACCTCAGCAAGGAGTCCTTGTGATCAAAGTTAAAGATCAAGGACAACCCACAGTAATTCTGGGAATGAACATCCTAAAGCACTGCTATGGAGAAATGCTAGAGGCCCTACGACAATCCGTCCCCACGGCTTCCCAGGCTGCCCAGAAGGTAATACACAAGACCATCCGTGTACTGGCTGCCCAACAGCGATTCACCAACGCCAGAGGAGAGATCTGCAGAGCTCGCATCAAGGACCACCATCCAGTAACCCTAAAACCTGGCACAGAAACACTGCTATGGTGTCGGGCCCGTTCAGGCCTACAAGGACTTGACTACCAAGCCCTAGTGGAACCAATACCACTAGATGAACATCCAATGGTTATGGCTGCCCGAAGTTTAGTGACTGTGGTCGAAGGGAAAGTACCCATCCGTCTTCTCAACTTAGGAGACCATTCAGTAACCCTGAGGAAGTACTACCCTGTAGCACAGCTGTCCCAACTCAGTGTGCAAGACCTTGTGGACATTCCAACTGTCACCGCTAAACAGGCTGCACAGCAACTAAAGACGTCAGAAGAAGCACCAGTAACACCCTGGTGGGGAGAAATCCATGTGGGAACTGCAACAACACCTGCCTACCAGATCCAAGGAGTACTTGAAGTGGCTCAGGATAGCCATGAAGCCTTCAGTAAGCATCCTCTGGACAATGGGAGAGCAAAAGACATTGAGCACACTATTCCCACTGGTACTCATCCTCCCATTAAGGAAAGACACAGGCCTATACCACCTGCCCTATACCAAGACGTGAAACAAATGGTCCACGACATGAAAGAGGCAAAAGTCATCCAAGAAAGTCACAGCCCCTGGGCTGCACCACTAGTTCTTGTCAGGAAGAAAGATGGCAACCTTCGCTTCTGTGTGGATTACAGAAAAATTAATAACATTACCCACAAGGATGCCTATCCTTATCCAAGGATTGAAGAATCTCTGACAGCCCTGGGATCAGCTGCCTACTTCTCTACACTGGATCTCACAAGTGGTTACTGGCAAGTACCAATGTCTCCAGCTGATAGGGAGAAGACAGCCTTCACCAACCCAATGGGCTTATTCGAGTTCAATTGCATGCCCTTCGGAC
Source organism: Rhinoderma darwinii (assembly GCF_050947455.1). Lineage (NCBI taxonomy): Eukaryota > Metazoa > Chordata > Amphibia > Anura > Rhinodermatidae > Rhinoderma > Rhinoderma darwinii. Next base: position 32,922,488 of record NC_134688.1, read on the forward strand.
TGTGCAATGCTCCTGGAACATTCCAAAGGCTGATGGAAAGATGCCTAGGTCACAGGAACTTTGAGACTGTGCTCCTATACCTGGATGACGTCATAGTCTACTCCAAGTCCTATGAAGATCATCTCAAGCATCTAGCTGAAGTGTTCCAGGTCCTAACCAAAAATGGCTTAAAAATCAAACCCTCCAAGTGTCACCTCCTCCAACCTCAAGTCCAGTACTTGGGACATATAGTGAGCGCAGAAGGCATAAAGCCAGATCCTGAGAAGATAGCTGCTGTCCACAGTTGGCCTACACCTACCACTGTGAAGGAAGTAAGAAACTTTCTCGGATTTGCCGGGTACTACCGGAGATTCATTCCTCATTTTGCCCGCATCGCTGAACCGCTACAAGAACTCTTGAGGGGGCACCCTAAAGAACACTTGAAGAGGAGAATTCCCATTAACTGGAAAGAAGAACAAGAAATTGCCTTCCAGTTACTAAAAAGATTATTGACTGAACCACCCATTCTGGGCTACCCAGATTACAGCCTGCCCTTCCATCTTTACACAGATGCAACCAAGGACTTGGTGCAGTGCTGGCCCAACAACAAGGAGACAAAGAAAGAGTGATCGCCTATGCAAGTAGAGCACTCAAAGGAGCTGAAAGAAACGATTAGAACTATAGTTCCTTCAAGCTGGAGTTCCTTGCATTGGTCTGGGCCGTCACAGAGAAGTTTAAGGACTACCTTGCCGCTTCTTCCTTCACTGTCTTCACAGATAACAACCCGCTAGCACACCTGAACACCGCAAGGCTGGGAGCCTTAGAACAGAGATAGGCTTCACGATTAGCAAATTACAACTTCGTGGTCAAATACAGAACAGGCAAGTCCAACATCAATGCGGATGCCTTGTCCCGCCTGCCTACAGGAGAAGACCCGGAGAATCCTGATGATGACAACTACAAAGAGGAAGTAGAGATGCCTGCATTCTACAACCGCTTTGCAGATCCTGATGCTACCAACAACAAAACCCAGGTACATTGTTCTTCCCAACAGGCCAAGAAGCAGTGATTGGAGATATCCTAGACTACCTGGATACCAAAAAAATACCCATTAGAATCCGCCGAGGCAACACAGACCCAGAACTACTTCGCCTTTGGAGACAAAGGAAACGTCTCTTTGAAGAGAATGGTCTGCTGCTGAGGAGAGTGCTGGATCCCATCACCAGTAATCGGCTGCACCAAATTGTCATCCCAAGGAGAGATGCCAAAGTTGTCCTTGAGGCATACCACAACAAGTCTGGACACTTTGGAGTTCAAAAGACAGAAGCTACAATTCGCAGAAGATTCTATTGGATCGGAATTAGAGGTGATGTCGAGAAATGGTGTCAAGAATGTACTGCTTGTGCCTTAGCAAGAGGAGAGAAGCCAAACCAAAAGGCCCCTCTGCATCCTATCGCGAGTCATCGACCGCTGGAGATCGTGGCCATCGACCATGTGAAAATGGAGCCAAGTAGAACAGGATACACCTATGCCATGACCATCATCGACCATTACACCAAATTCACAGTCGCAGTACCAGTAAAGGACTTGACAGCAAAGACCACCGCTGCAGTCTTCCTAAAAACTTTCCTTCTACCCTATGGCTGTCCTGAGAAGATCTTGACAGATAGAGGTTCTGCATTTGAATCCCAACTATTTCAGGAACTTTGTCAGCTGTACAACTGTAAGAAACTAAGAACAACCGCTTACCATCCCCAAGGAAATGGGTTGTGTGAGAAGATGAACCAGATTCTGATTGAGATGCTCAGAACTTTACCGCCTCATCAGAGAGCTGTCTGGCCAAATCATTTGCCTGAGTTGGTGTACATCTACAACAACACTATGCAAGCCTCCACAGGTTACACCCCATACTTCCTATTGTTCGGAAGACAAGGAAAGCTGCCTTCAGACATTTCATTGAATGTGTCCGTTCCAGATGACTTGAACCCTCTACCAACCACAGAGTGGGTGAGTGAACACCAAAGACGCATGGCTGATGCAAATGAAATTGTTGAAGCTTGGATGGAAGAAGCGAGAAAGAAGCAACAACATGATTATGACCAACATGCTAATGCTAAACCCTTTCAAGTTGGAGACCTTGTCTGGTTGAAAAACTTTCAAAGAACCAGCAAATTGGACACTAAGTGGGAAAGAATCCCTTATACCATCAAGGCTGTCCCATACCGAGGAACAGATATCTATGAGATCCAAAGAGATGGTAAACAACCGCAAATTGTCCACCGTAACAGGCTTAAACTGTGCCTACAAGATCAACAGTTGCCTACCATTGAACAGGAAATATCAATTGAAGAACCAGTTGCAATTGATCTACCAGAAGTAACTGAAGCTATTGAAGCAACAACTACTGAGTCCTCAACTCAAGAGCAACACTTGGACATAAAGAACCCACTGAGTTGGTGGTTTACCCCAATTTTGTCATTCCTTGCACCTGATCCTACACCTACAGTGTCTACAACTCACACAGAGGACAGATCACATCATGTACCTGCTGTTGTTGTACCTGAACCTGTCAGGAGATCAGAGAGAACCACTAAAGGAGTGAAACCAGTTCGCTATAGGGATTGAATATAATTGCAAGTAGGGAACAAGAAAGACTCTTATGTTCTAGAGCCCCTTCTTCATTTCTTCATTTATTCCTATCCAAGTTAGGCCGAAGCCTACCAACCCTTGTTACGTTCAAGAGGGAATATCCCCATAGACTCTGACGTACCAGAGCCCCTCATATCCTAAGTGCCATAAACTGTTGGACACTGCCGCTCATCTTGACTTGAGACTTCTGCCCCTCATCTTCCAACTGTTACAGAAGAAATCTTCGCCCCTATTCCCCCTTCGAGAGTCAAGAATACAGGAATACAATGTTATTAAGATGTTTGCATTTCATGTTAACCCTTTTTACATCTTTTAGGCTGTTCATATCCAAGAAAACGACGAGGACGTCTTGTCTTAAGTCCGGGAGTATGCAGCATCCCAGAAGATACCCTTCTGGTTCCCTGTTATTTGTATGTCATGCATTGTATGTGTTTTACATGTCTTTATTATTTTTCACACAGTGTGCTGTTCACCAGCTGAAGAGAAGGATGAAGGTATCAGTGGGGAGCCACTAGAGGGTGCATTGTACATCTAGCATTGTTTGAAAAGGGGGTGGAGCCTGGCTACAGCCCTAGAGCCTCACTCTGACTCTGTTTCACAGTCTACACAGAGGAGTCGGGTCGTGTCTGTGAGGAGACAGACATGTCTGCTAGCTGCTCTGACACAGCAGATTAATACAATCCTTTCAACTGGCAACAGGTCTCAGCACCTGCAGCCCAATGCAAGAGGAGGAACAGTAAGGAGATTGTAACCAGCATATCATCTCTATCATCACCACAGCAAGTATTATTTAGCTGAAAAGCTGTCTGTCTGTTTCTGAGGAGAAGTCTATATAATATTGGGCCTCAGAACTCCTGCTGGCGCTGTTACCGGTTCTGCCGCACGCCACAATTAATATAAGAAGTGTCTTTCAAGTCACTCAACTACAACCCTCATCACTGAGAAAAGTGAGTTCATTTATTACACACGCTGCTGGAAAAGTGAATGATTTCTAGATATAGCTGGACAATTGAAACCCTCATTGGTCACCCACTGGTCCCTTCTTCCCCTCAACTGCTGAAGTGGACAGAAGATAACGTGCCTCCATTTTGGAAGACTGTATAAAGTTCTTCAGTAAACGTGAGTTATTCAAATCCCCTGTGTCGTCTGGTCCCTGCACTGCATAACATCAAGGGCACCCCACATACCACCTTGCCAGGCGCACACATACTACTACCACCATCACGGGAGTTGCTACGGGGGAAAAGACTATCACCACCATCATCCATAGTGCAGCCCCCCTGTCACTGTGCCAGCCCGAGAAGGAGCGAGGGAGGAGAGGTAGAGATTCCTACAGATACCTCAGGCCTTACACCGTGCACTTCACTACTGCTCCCATCCTCCTGGGAAGCTCTTCCTCGTGGTTGCTGCACGTACATGTACGGCAAATGTCGGGAAGGGATTAATTTTTAATTTACCCTGATACACTCCGCACAGCTTATGCCCCTCATCTTTCCCTTCTGAGCCCTGCCGTGTGCCCAGGCAGCTAATAACAGCCACATGTAGGGTATTGCCGTACCCGGGAGAACCCACATTACATCTTATGGTGTGTATATCTCCAGTGGCACATGCTGGGCACACTATATCGGGCACGGACATGCCATATATATATAGAAAATTGCAAATCTCACTCTGCCCCATCTGCTGTGCATTATCTTTTACACAGTACCTGTGGGGTCAAAAGGCTCACTACACCTCTAGATGAATGTCTTAAGGGGTGTCGTTTTTAAAATGGGGTCACTTCTCAGGGGTTTCAACTGTACTGGTACCTCAGGGGCTTCTGCATACATGACTTAGCACCAGAAAAACTCCAGTAGGCCAAATGGTGGTCCTTTCCTTCTGAGCCCTCCCATGGGCCCAAACGGCAGTTTATCACCACAAATGGGGTATTGCCGCACCAAGGACAAATTGGGCAACAATGGGGTATTTTGTTTCCTGTGAAAATAAGAAATTTTGATAAAAAATGACATCTTATTGTTCTACACACAGGTATCCAGGCTACCAGGACTACTATTATGGGTAAGGCTATCTGAGTTATTAATGTTGGGAGTATTTTACTCTAGAAAACACCCTTTGGACACTTCTGTCCTTAACAAAACAGCTCACACTCAAACAACTAACGTTATATACGATAGCACACTGCCCTATTCATATGTCCTTAATATAAGGACTTTAAACACACCATACACTTGGTTTTCCTACTTACCTGTGTTCATATCATATAGAGTCTCTCCACTCATGTACCTTTTTAACATGTATGTTTTTATATGTATTTAATAAAAAAATTTATTCTTTTCATATATACTTTGCTCTATACTCTGTTTCTTGTGTGTGTATAGGGTTTAAGTAGAGTATAACAGAGAATTCCCAGCATTATCATTCCCTTACCCCCCTACAACATTACGAATTATATTCACTTGGGACTGGTGTTGTTTTATTAAATTTCTTTTGATTCTCTTGATTTTTTTTGCTGTTTTTGACATTCCACTATGTTCTGCATAAAGCTTAGTGTCAGCTGTACTGTGACTTCTTTATCATAACGGAGCCATACCAGGCCCTTATACACCCTATATGCTTCCCCAATAGAATCCATAAAACATAAAAGGGCCGAGCAGTGCTCCGGGGTCTTTTCGCTAATCACTCTAGCTAGAATCGCAAATGAAAACGTTCACCATATTAACCAATTGGTAAACATTTGCGGAATCAGGAGATAACACCTTTTCTCCTCCTCCTTCTTTTATGCTCTAGCCCCTCTTCCCCTGATCCAGATAGAACTTCTCCAAGGGGAGGAGGGAGAACATCTCCACATACTCATCCTTCCCTATTTGTTTCCTGACCTCCTGCTTAAGATGGAACCTAACAACGAACCAAATGGGACATATCCCTAAAGAAAATATTGTACTCAATATAAAAAGCACAAAAAATATCTTTATTAAATATAATGACAAAATAACGCAGTAATAGAAAAAGAGAAATAATACAGCATATACGGAGACATATACAGCAGGGTCAGATGGAAAAGACCATGACCAACAGAATCAACCATATACTAATGATCACTCACACGCTCGAATAATATCCAATAATAACACAAGCCCAGGGGTGTGTAATATAAATCCCACATGTAGCAAATAGAAATGAGAAGGTGGCCTGTACAATATCAGAACCTATACAAAAAAGGGAGGGCAGGATAACAAGTGGCAGCATGCATATAATGATAATACGTCAGAGCCAACACAGAAAGGGTGCAGCTAAATCGATATGTATACAATAATACGTATAAAGACAACGCAGTATAAAAAAATAGATATATGTATACTGCTAAATAGGAGTCAGCACAAGAAAAGAGTGTAGCTATTGACGTATAACAAGAGATAGTGTAGCTCAAATAGCTATAGAAAAATGCAGCTGCCAAAGTTAGACAATATAGCCCAAAAGTCAGTATAGGTTTAGCAAAAACACATACACATACCCTGAGACATGTTGAAAGAGCGTGGAGGATCAGAAGATCTGGGTGAACAAGCGCCTCGACGCGCGTTTCGCCCGATAGACCGGCTTCGTCAGGAGGCTAATTTAAAATGGTACTCCAGGGTTATAAATAGAGGACATAAAGTTAGGCTCACCTGTGATGAGCGCAAATCGGCGCTCAGAACACACGCCCAGTGACGCCCACATCACGGGACGCGCCGCGCGTCAGATGGAGAGGACGCCGCATGATGAAAGATCACCATAGCGACGTAAGACGCTAAGCGGCACTCCCGGATGTAGGCCACACTGCGCATGCGCAGCCGAGCGTCTGTGCGGACACCACAGGGGAGACAACATAAAACAAGACTAACACAATGGCAGTTTAGGAGTGGGGAGTAACTACGAGAATGCAATATATTCAACGAAATCTAGCAATAGAGGGTACATATAGATAGAACAGGATGTAAAAAATACACAAAATACCGGGGGTCACGTAACTAAAAATAATAAAATTAAAATAGGACTGGGGACATACAACAAGACTGTGCACAAAAGGAAAAAGTAAGTGGACTGTGATCCAGTAAAGTGAAGCAGATATAAATAAGGAGGGGGGGGGGGGGCATTTCAATAAAATAATAAATATAATACATCGTGCGAAAAGTGATATACATGAATGTGAATGGGCAATTCCCAAACACCCTATAAGAAATAAATGTACATGGTACAAAAATTAAATAATGAAATAGTGACAAGTGAATACATATATATATATATAAATAAATATACAAGAAACAAAATACATCAAAATGTTTAAAATACATCAATATACTCCATCCTATATATCCCACTATATATAACAGATGGAAAGCCGACAAAGTGGAACCCAAAATATAATAATACAATGGAATCCACAATATCGGCAAAAATACACACATATAGATACATTAGTGGATGTACAAAATGCTGCAACATCAAATATACCAAAAATAGATATAAAGTGCTACACAATATATATGAAAAATACATATATAAATAGAAATATATTCTTATATAGTTAGTTGAAAAACGCAGCAATCGCTCCAAAAAAGTTTTTTTAGAAAAATACACACATTGGCAGAAATGATACAACAAATACACAATACATCAGAATTACAATATGTGTATAACTTCTCCACTTCTGGTTTGCAATAAAGGCCATATGCGATCCTCGTAGACATATAGAGAAGTAGACCCACTCACTGGACAAGATAAACTGCAATATACAAAAGTAAGTATAAAACACAAGAAAAAAACCCTAGAGAAATTAAAATTCACGCATGGTTAAAAAGATTACAAGAAAGGCCTAAAACTAGTGGCTTCATTTAAGCCAGATGGAGCTACAGTATTAAGTAACGTGATCCACTTCATCTCTTTTCTTAATAACGCCACACGTACATCCCCACCTCTACAGCCCAAAGAGATCTTGTCAATTCCACGTACCTCAAAACCCTTTGGATTACAGGAGTGGAACTCGCGAAAATGCCGGGCAACAGGCTGGAGTTTGTCAATGTCCACGACAGTAAGTGCCGATTTAATCTTACTCACGTGTTCCAGCACCCGCACCTTCAATTGCCTGGTAGTCATACCAACATAAATAAGCCCACACGGACAGGTAGCAAAGTACACCACAGCCACGGTATTACACGTGATGTGGTAGACAATTTTATAATCTTTCCTTCCACTTGAGCTATAAAAGTTAGAGGTACGTAGAATATATTTACAGGCAGAACAATGGCCGCAGTTATACGAGCCCCAAGGAGGGCCTCTACTCCCAAACGGGTTGGGGGGAGCACTAGGAATATAGTGACTCGCAGTCAGAAGGTCCTTAAGATTTTTAGACCGCCTCCAGGTAATGGAGGGATAACTGGGTAAGACCCCTGCCAAGTCGCGATCAGTGAGAAGGACCCGCCAGTGCTTTTGCAAAATATCACGAATCTCAGTCCAATGAGGGTTGAAAGTAGTGATAAATCTGACATTCTGATCTATTTTGTGTCTCTTGGGTCTACTCACCAGAAGTCCATCGCGAGTTGAGTTTTTAGCTCTTAGATAGCCTTTCTTAATGACCCTCTGACTGTACCCACGACTCTTGAATCTGGCTGTAAGATCCAAAGCCTGACGCTCAAAGTTGCTGTCACTGGAGCAGATACGCTTTGCCCTCAAAAACTGGCCCACGGGTATGGATGTTGTAACCTTTGGGTAGTGGGCAGACGTAGCATGGAGGAGGGCATTTGTAGAAGTTTCTTTTCTGAAAATATCGGTAGAAATAAAACCGCTATTATCTCTGCAAATCCTGATATCCAGAAAGTCAACGCAAGTGAAGCTAAACTGCCACGTCAATTTGATGTTGATGTCATTCCTATTAAGGGAATTGAGGAAAGATTCCAAGCTAGACGTGGAGCCCTGCCAGATGAATAGAATATCATCTATATACCGTGACCACAGGAGCACTGAATCATGACCCGGAGTCTGCTGCACAGTCTCCCACTCCCACAGCCCCAAGAACAAATTAGCATATGAGGGCGCACAAGTGGCCCCCATTGCTGTGCCCTGGAGCTGTAGGAAGAGACGGTCCTTAAATACAAAAAAATTGTGTGTTAGTGCAAAGTCGAGAAGGCATAGAATAAACTCAACAAGATCCGGGTCATGATTGGTCATCTGTAAAAAATGTCTAGATGCTCGGATCCCGTGGTCATGGCATATAGATGTGTACAGGGACTCCACGTCACATGTAACAAGAAGCATGTCATCCTCAAGATACAGCCCATCAAGACGTTGCAACATATCCGTGGTATCCCTAATATATGACGGCAAAGTTTCCACACATTTCTGTAGATAAAAATCCACGAATCTGCAGATGTTCTCACATAAGCCTCCAATCCCTGACACTATTGGGCGCCCAGGAGGGCAGATGACATTTTTATGCACTTTAGGCAGTAAATAAAAAGTGGGCTTAATGGGAAAGTCCACGGAAAGACCATCTCTTAATTTGGAGTTGATAATATTTGAATCCACACCACGTTGCAATAGACTATCTAGTTCTGCTTTAAAGGCTAGCGTAGGATCAGATGGTAACCTACGGTAACATTGGCTCATATCTAGTTGACGAAAGGCCTCACATTCATACATCTGTGCCGGCCATAATACAACATTGCCCCCCTTATCAGCTGGTTTGATAATAACATCCCTGAGTTTTCTAAGTTCCAGAACAGCCTGCCTCTCCTTATAGTTGAGATTGCATGATGTCCTAGACTCGGAAATACTTTCAAGATCCTTCTTGACTAGTTTGAAAAAAATATCCACTGAGGGGCATAGAGTGAAAGGGGGGAAATGTTGGGAGCGGCGGCACAGATGCATTGGAAGTCTGGGATCAGTGTGAGCCTCCTGTTCCTCTAGAAGTGATAGAAGGGCATCAAATGCCTGTCTCTCTGCCGGGGAACCCATAGCAGCACTATAATCCCTTCTACCAAAATGTTTTTTAAACAGTAGTTTTCTAGAAAAAAGAGCCAAATCCTTAATAGTGGTAAAGAGATCAAATTTACCCGTAGGGGAAAAGGACAGACCCTTTTGCAAAACATTAATTTGGGAGGACGACAAAGTATGGGAAGAGAGGTTAATTACCTTTAGAGCCTCCTGTTTCTCTTGTCCCTGTTGAATACCCCTCTGGTCTTTCTTTTGACTGCCGGGGTTCTGGGGTCGAACAGGGGGTCTCCATCTCCCGTGGCCTGAGGTTTGTCTAAAAAACCGCCACATTCTTCTTCAGATACAAGAGAAGCAGAAGAGACAGAACGGGACAAGGACCGAGCTCTATCCCTTTTGGTATGCCAACGGTAGATTTTATTTGACTGGAAATCACCCAAATCGCGCTGGAATTTTCTGGTTTTAAGATCTTGTATCTCTCTCTCCCACTTTTTCAGCTCCTCCTCCAATGCCTTATCAAAAGTGCCAAGCTCTTCTGTACTAAGAGATTGATGTATCTTTTCCTTAAGGGAATCAATTTCCTTTTCCATAGAGTCGAGGGTTCTACGATCTGCCCCAATGAGCAGCTCAATAAGCGTGCGCGAACATTTAGTAAGGGAATCTTCCCATTTCGCAACAAAAGAAGGATCTTCCGTATCCAAAGTGGGGAACACCTGCAGGCGTAGGCCGCGAGGTATAATATCTTTCTGCAGATAATTTTCCAAGGCTGCCTTGTTCCACCAAACCTTGGTGCGTTTTTTGAGAAGATCACGTATTTTAAGTTTCAAGCCCTTAATGTTACTACTTTCTGTAGTCACTGCTGAATTCTCTCCGAATATGGTACCGAGTTGTGTAATCCAATCCTTATCTCTTTTCCTGAAATCCATAAATCCTGAGGTATTTTCTGTAAACACAGACAAGAATAGTCAAGACAACCTAACCAAAAACCTCGCACCATAGAAATGGCATGTAGTGGGGTCCCCTATAGCAATAGAACCTAACAACGAACCAAATGGGACATATCCCTAAAGAAAATATTGTACTCAATATAAAAAGCACAAAAAATATCTTTATTAAATATAATGACAAAATAACGCAGTAATAGAAAAAGAGAAATAATACAGCATATACGGAGACATATACAGCAGGGTCAGATGGAAAAGACCATGACCAACAGAATCAACCATATACTAATGATCACTCACACGCTCGAATAATATCCAATAATAACACAAGCCCAGGGGTGTGTAATATAAATCCCACATGTAGCAAATAGAAATGAGAAGGTGGCCTGTACAATATCAGAACCTATACAAAAAAGGGAGGGCAGGATAACAAGTGGCAGCATGCATATAATGATAATACGTCAGAGCCAACACAGAAAGGGTGCAGCTAAATCGATATGTATACAATAATACGTATAAAGACAACGCAGTATAAAAAAATAGATATATGTATACTGCTAAATAGGAGTCAGCACAAGAAAAGAGTGTAGCTATTGACGTATAACAAGAGATAGTGTAGCTCAAATAGCTATAGAAAAATGCAGCTGCCAAAGTTAGACAATATAGCCCAAAAGTCAGTATAGGTTTAGCAAAAACACATACACATACCCTGAGACATGTTGAAAGAGCGTGGAGGATCAGAAGATCTGGGTGAACAAGCGCCTCGACGCGCGTTTCGCCCGATAGACCGGCTTCGTCAGGAGGCTAATTTAAAATGGTACTCCAGGGTTATAAATAGAGGACATAAAGTTAGGCTCACCTGTGATGAGCGCAAATCGGCGCTCAGAACACACGCCCAGTGACGCCCACATCACGGGACGCGCCGCGCGTCAGATGGAGAGGACGCCGCATGATGAAAGATCACCATAGCGACGTAAGACGCTAAGCGGCACTCCCGGATGTAGGCCACACTGCGCATGCGCAGCCGAGCGTCTGTGCGGACACCACAGGGGAGACAACATAAAACAAGACTAACACAATGGCAGTTTAGGAGTGGGGAGTAACTACGAGAATGCAATATATTCAACGAAATCTAGCAATAGAGGGTACATATAGATAGAACAGGATGTAAAAAATACACAAAATACCGGGGGTCACGTAACTAAAAATAATAAAATTAAAATAGGACTGGGGACATACAACAAGACTGTGCACAAAAGGAAAAAGTAAGTGGACTGTGATCCAGTAAAGTGAAGCAGATATAAATAAGGAGGGGGGGGGGGGGCATTTCAATAAAATAATAAATATAATACATCGTGCGAAAAGTGATATACATGAATGTGAATGGGCAATTCCCAAACACCCTATAAGAAATTTTCTCCTCCTCCTTCTTTTATGCTCTAGCCCCTCTTCCCCTGATCCAGATAGAACTTCTCCAAGGGGAGGAGGGAGAACATCTCCACATACTCATCCTTCCCTATTTGTTTCCTGACCTCCTGCTTAAGATGGGCACCGATCCCTCGAAGCAGACATACACAGCCAAGTTATCCCTGTTTACCTAATTAGGTGTCTCAGTCTGGACTGAGACCGCAACCGCCTCATAACTCACCGGAAGAGGGTTAACAAGGGAAAATGTTTTTACAGGACCGCCCACGCGAAAACCTGGGATGGACCCGCACCCTTCACCAGGGAACCGCCCACCATGTTCAGCAGGCACACCACTGAGTCCCTCAGGCATCTGCACACGCCTCCTGCTGTGTTACCCCACAGCCCCTAGCGGCAGGGGGCAAATCTGACCTAAACAATAATGGCACCAAGCACCAATAGTGATGCTTTTGAAAAGTATCAAAAAACTTTATTAAATATAGAGGACAAATGAATAAAAAGTGTCACACAATAGATATAGCAACATCTCCAGAGTGAAATACACAGGGTGAACACATGCCCATAACAATACGGATACATCTTATTTATAAAGTGTATAGTGCTAAGCAATATATATGAAATAAGGATATATATACCATATATAATATAAATTGTCTTTACAATACTGCAGGATGGACAAGGACATGGACAAGAAGCTAAATACAAGTAGTGATGGTCCTAGGATAGGTGCAACACATGTTCAAAAGAGTACAGCATATGAAATAACATGCCTCAATATATACCCATCTATATGACACAACCGGGATGGCACCAACCACGACGCACGTTTCGGCACAGCCTTCATCTGGGGGTGACATCATCTCCTAACAGGTATAATATAATAATATATATATTATATAATATATTATTATATTATATAATATAATATAAATTTCGGTATAATAATGATACAACAGTAAACTGGAGATGACCGTCCAACACTGCGAATTTAACCCCTTAATGACAATACGCCTTTTCATGGTGGTCATTAACCCCTTAATGACCAGCCTATTTTGGACCTTAATGACCAAGCCATTTTTTAAGTTTTTCCATCGTCGCATTCCAAGAGCTATAACGTTTTTATTTTTGCAGCGACATAGCTGTATAAGGTCTTGTTTTTTGCGGGACAAGTTGTACTTTTCAATAGCACCATTTTGGGGGACATATTATTTATTGATTAACTTTTTAGTTTCAATGATATTTATTGAATTTTTTGCAAAGAAATGTGCAGATTTTGAACATTACATTTTCTTAGCTCAAATTACATTTAGACAGGTTGATAATACGTTTATCATATGTACAAAACATCCGCATATATAATATGAACTCTCGTTTATATTTCAGAAAATGCAGATAAATCACTTGAGTTCCAGTATAAAAGTAACCAAAACAGTAAACAAAATAGGATTAGAACTACACCAGTTTTTTACATTACTTGTGTACTTACGGTACCTATTGCTTTACATACATAATTTACCCCCTTCTCAGTTAAGCTTGTAGTAAGAACTATGGTTCCACAACTTCCATCTCGTATCAAATGTATCATACGTAAAATTACCATATGCAATAATTTTCTCGTATGCATGAGATGTATTAATCAGCTCCACTAGTTCCGATAAGAGAGGGGTTGTATTGGTCTTCCAATAACGAGTTAAGACCAGCTTAGCCATAGTCAATATTTTACATACTATGACCCTAGCATGTGGAGGAATTTCTTCCATCTGGAGGAATAGTAGGGCTTTCTGTGGTGACATATGAATCCCACTCCCCAGTAACTCTCTCAAGAGGGCAAATACGTCTTTCCAATATTCTCCAATGACAGGGCATTCCCATAGTATATGAATCAGTGTACCCTTATGGTTGCAATTTCTCCAACATAGGGCTGGGGTTTGGGGAAACATCTGTTGGAGTCGATCAGGTGTATAGTACCACCATAAGGCGGTTTTAATCGCTGCTTCTGCATGAGACGCACATGATAAGGAGGTATGTGTGAGTTTAAAGGCCTTTAACCATTCTTTGTCTGTGAAACCGGTTCCCAAGTCTCTCTCCCACATTTTAATACGGTAGGTTTTGACAAATATAGCTTGAGTATCGATTGAATCATATATATATTTAAGACCCTTGAGATTTCTGTTTAACCCCCCAAATATTGTATGGTTGTATACAGATTCCAGATTACCATGACTACTCAGGAAGTGTCTAATTTGGAAGTATTTATATAGGTCTCGTGCAGGGATTGAGTATTTGGATTTCAGATATGGAAAGTCTACTAGCTGATTATTTTGGAAGAGTTTTGCTATATCCGTTATACCTCCTTTTTTCCATATAGAAATATTCAAGTCTGAAATAGCCAACTCCAAGAAGTCTATGGGTATGAATGATTTGGGCATAGGAAGACTTTCTTTAGAATATGTATGCAAATATTTCCAGCAATGTAGAGCGACTATAGTGAGCGGGGATAGGTCTAATTGGCAAGGTAAGTCCCAGTATTGAAGAAATAAAAGTGCCTTTAGTGAAACCGGGGAAATACAAGAAGGCTCGATATGAACCCAAGGTTTCGCGTTTACAGTTTTCCACCAAGCGGAAATTTGAGCTACTACCGTGGCTATGTAATATCTATGAATATTCGGGATTCCCATTCCCCCTAGCTTCCTATCTCTGGTCAATATGTGAAATGCAATTCTGGGTTTCCTCTTAGCCCACACAAATTGTGATAATATTTTCTGGATTTGTTGAAAAAATTTCTTGGGAAGGTGTATGGGCAGGGTGCGGAATAGATATAAGAGTTTCGGGAGTAAAAGCATTTTAAAGGAAGCGATCCTTCCAATCCAGGAGATCTCACATTTTTGCAGTCTATTAGCTTCATTTTTTATGTCATTGAGGAGTGGTGTGTAGTTATTTACATACAAAGACTCATGTTTGGGAGTCAAATGAAGTCCCAAATATGATATTTCTACCATCCTCCAATCTAACCGATGCTTGTTTTGTAAGAAATGTAACTTGGACGGGGATAAACACAAAGGGAGGATTTGTGATTTTTGGGTGTTGAGTTTATAAAGGGAGATATTACCAAATAATTGTATACATTCTAGGACTGCCGCCAGGGAGGACTCCGGATGTGACAAAGACAAAAGTATGTCGTCTGCAAATAGTGAGATAGTGTTAGTTAGCGGACCTACCTGTATTCCATGGATTTTTTCATGCATTCTAAGCATCTGAGCCAAGGGTTCCATAGCCAATATAAATATGAGGGGGGATAGCGGACAACCCTGTCTCGTACCGTTTGTGATTTTAAAATCTTCTGATAAGACCCCGTTTGTAAATACCTTTGCAGACGGGTGGGAGTACAGGGCTTGGATTGCAGTGGAAATCTCTACCTTGAACCCCATATTATCTAGCACTTTAAATGCATAGGTCCAATGAATCCGGTCAAATGCCTTCTCTGCATCTAATGCAAGTAATACAGATGGTATTTTATGTTTATCAATATGATGTAAAAGACTCACTATCCTCCTGGTGTTATCCGAAGCCTGTCAGCCTTTGACAAATCCGACTTGATCTTCTTGAATTAAGGCAGGGAGTAGGGAGGCTAACCTGTTTGCCAAAAGTTTTGCATACATCTTAATATCTGTATTTAACAGAGATATGGGTCTGAAATTCTGTGGGACATCCGGAGACTTCCCTGGTTTAGGTATCGTCACAATCAATGCCATCTGATTTTCTCGAGGGAGCGATCCCGAGGACATAGCTTTCTGAAAAAAATTGTTAAGAACAGGTGTTAGAATATCTTGGAACGTTTTATAATAATCGTTAGTCAACCCATCTGGGCCAGGGGATTTACCGGAAGGAGATCCACGGATGATATCTTTTATCTCAGATTCCGAGATTGGGGCATTTAGGTTGGAGAGTTGGAGAGGTGACAAGTGAGGAAGTGTGATATGCCTTAAAAAATTCTCAATTTCTAATGGAGTCGGATGAGCCGTGAATGGGTCCTCTTTCAAGTTATATAGTGACGAATAGTATATTTTAAACTGATCAGCTATATCTTTAGGATGCATAATTTTGTGTTTAGTGTGAGGATCGATCAAAAAGGGAATTCTGGATTTCCTAGTTTGAATTTTGAGTCTAGCGGCCAACAGTTTACTTGCTTTGTTATTTTGTGAGTAATATGTGGCTTTCATTTTCCTAAGAGATTTCTCATATTCCATTAGTAAACATTTTCGCATTTCTTGTCTAAGTCGAAAAAGCTGAGCCGCATAACTCTGAGACGGGGCTGATTTATTCAATGCCTCTATTTTATGTATGTCTTCCGTCAGTGACACCAGTTTTGCTAACCTTTGCTTCTTAACAATATGTCCGAGGCGGATCAAGGAGCCTTGTATAAATGCTTTATGAGCATTCCAAAGGGTATCTATATTAATATCAGGGGTGTCGTTAGTCTGGAAGTACTCCTTAAGGTCTCGTTCAAGTTCTCCCTTGTATTTACCATGGGACAAAAGGAAAGAGCTACATCGCCACAAGTAAGTCTGATTGACGCTATGTCTTTCGTCAAGTTTTATCATCAAGGTCGCATGATCAGACCACGTGATATCTTGAATCTGCGTCTCTTTTGACAGGAGTAATACCTCTTTATCTACGATAAACATATTGATGCGTGAGTAGCTGTTATGAGGCTGTGAATAAAAGGAGAAATCCGCCTCAGAGCCATGTTGTAGGCGCCATACATCATACAATTCTCTATTCCAACATAGATCTTTCATTTATGTCTGGGACAATCTATTTTTGGAAGTAGAGTCAATTGAGGCATCCATCACTGTGTTAAAATCTCCACATATAAGTAATTTCCCCTCTTTACATTTATCTAGAATTCTGAAAATGTGATGGAAAAATCTAGTTTGGTGTCTGTTAGGAGCATACAGATTCACCAATGTGTATTTAACGTTATTAAGCAGACATATAATCACTACATATCTTCCTTCCGGGTCTATGTGTGTTTGAAGCATTTGAAAGGCTACAGTATTTTTGACTGCTATCAGGACGCCTCTAGATTTAGTGGGAGAATGTGACTGATATATGTCAGGAAATAATCGATGTTTTATGCGATCAGCATCTTTCTTCAAGAGGTGTGTCTCCTGTATACACAAAACATCACACATCTTAGATTTGGCCTCTCTCCACATATGAGCTCGTTTCTGAGGGCTATTCAGGCCGTTTACATTCAAGAACATAATTGAGATAACCATTATACCGTATGTATATATGCTAGCATCGTACCTAATCTCCGAACATACATATCTAAAAGAAATTGCCCCTTTCCTCGCCTAGTATAGGGCTCCCTGAGTTTCATATAGCAAGGCATATGTAAAGCAAACATGTAAGCACTGGTTAGGATTTTGATTGTAAACAACAGGTGCACAGGGAAAAAGAACAAGATAGAAACAACAACATAAAGTAACATCGAACCAAATTTCAGGGACGGACGAAGTATCTCGTTGTCCCGTGGGTCTGGGGTAGAGCAGTCCATCCGATACCGAACTCCAATGGCCGCCCGCCGGAATCTCTAATGGCTAACGAAGACCGTAAGAACAAGAGAGAGTCTAAGGACATGCGCTGAATTCCTTATTACAGCCATCCAGGCCTCAATCCCAGCAATCAGCGGGGTAGTCTCCCACGTTGGCCAGCTGTTCTCCATTCCTCTCTGATATGTTGTGGAGCGCCCAGAAATGGTGGTTTAGGAGGAGGAACGACAATGTTCCATTTTCTCAGAAGGGTAACGCCATCCGATACCGATTTAATTATGTGAGACGAATTTTCGTATGAGACCATGAGGCGAACCGGAAAACCCCACCTATAAGGGATGTTATGATCTCTTAACGCCAAAGTGATCGGGTGTAGTTGTCTGCGTAGTTGCAGATAGATCTGAGTATACTGATATCTCTTTAAATTTTGCTGGGATAGCTGATTCTTTCCTAGAGGCATATAAAAATCTCTCTTTGATGTGAAAAAAATGCACTCTGGCCAGTACATCTCGGGGTATGGGTTCCGCTAGATGTTTAGGCTTAGGTATTCTATGTACTCGATCTATGATTAGGTCTTGCGAAGAACAAGTTGGGAGCAGAGCTTGAATAAAGTCCTGAACATATTGATTTAGATCTTTTGGTGCAATATTTTCCGAGATGCCTCTGAATTTGAGATTATTACGTCTGGATCTATCTTCCAAATCTGCTGTTTTTGCTTTTACTTGAGACAGGTCATTTTCTAGGTCATAGTGGGCATCAATAAGAGAGTTATGAGATGAGGTGATTTCACTCATTTTCGTTTCTACATGCTGCACTCTATGTTCCACTGCTGCAACAGCGGTAGCCAAGGGGTTAATGAGCTCAGCCATGCCTGCATGAAGTGAGTGTTGTAAAGCCTGCAACATGGTCTTGAGCATAGCTTCTGTTACAGGGTTGGAGGATGAGGGCAATTAATCAAGGACTTGCCCAAGTATAGAGGTAACAGATATATTAGCTCCTACCATGTCCTGTGTATCGTCCGGGTCATATACTGTCTCCCTTGGTGTCTCAGGGGTTCTGGGTGCCGGGGAAGATGGCGCCGAGAAGGCCAGCCCACGTGGTGATGCAGGGCTATGTGGAGAGGTGCGCTCTCTCAGAGAGATTGCATCTCTGAATGCTCTTGTGTGCGCATTCCTCCCCTCTGCAAGCAGACTAACCTCCGATGCTGGCACTGATCTGCTTCTTCTCGGCAGCTGCTCTTCCATCTCTCTCCTCGGGGTTTGTTGGTACGGCTCAGAGGTGAGTGAGCTAGCCTGTGTGTCGGAGGCCATTTCCTCCCTGTCTTCCTCTGGTCGCCTTGGATAGTAAAAGTCCGTCAATTTTACCGGTTTCGTCACCGGTTTTCTTTTCCTCGGCATCTCCCTTCTGTGCTTGTATGTTTAGTTTGCGTCCTCTCTCATTCCTCGGTGCTAAACAGCTAGTTTTCAGTGCTTCATGCCGGAGCCGAAGTATCAAGCGGCCATCAGGTTCAGCTGCCAAGCCACGCCCCCTATTGATTAACTTATATTAACTTTTATTTGGGGGGAAATAGAAAAAAACGGAAATTTTGCCACTCTTTTTCGCGTCTTATATCTACGCCGTTTACCGTGTGATATAAATAACACAATAACTTTATTCAGCGGGTTGTTACGATTGCAACGATACCAAATTTGTATAGTTTTTGTATGTTTTACTACTTTTACACAGTAAAAACGCTTTTTTTTCAAAATTATTTGTTTTTGTGTCTCCATGTTTGAAGAGCCGTAACGTTTTTATTTTTTCGCCGATACGGTTGTATGAGGGCTTTTTTTTTGCGGGAAGACTTGTAGTTTTTATTGGTACCATTTTGGAGTAGATGAGACTTTTTGATCACTTTTTATCACATTTTTTTAAAGTCAGGATTCACAGAAAACAGCAATTTTTCCATAGTTTTTTATTAAATTTTTTACGGCGTTCACCGTGCGGGTTAAATAATGTTATAGATTTATAGTCGGGGTCGTTACGGACGCGGCGATACCAAAATAACTTTTTTACTTTATTTTGTTTTTTTAATAGTAAAGCAGTTTGTAAGGGGAACAGCTGGGATTTTCATTTTTTTTCACATTTTTTTTATTTATTAACATTATTAAACTTTTTTTTCACTTTTTTACTAGTCCCACTAGGGGACTATAATATGCGATTCTGCGATCACTATTATAATACACTGCAATACTTTTGTATTGCAGTGTATTATGCCTGTCCGTTTAAAACGGACAGGCATCTGCTAGGTCATGCCTGCGGCATGATCTAGCAGGCATTCACTCCAGGCAGACCTGGGGGCCTTTATTAGACTCCCAGGTGCCATTGGAGACACAGACACTCGGCGATCGTATCGCCGGGTGTCGGTGGGGGAGAGAGGGAGCTCCCTCCCTCTCTCCAAAACCACTCAGATGCGGTGCTCGCTATTGAGCACCGCATCTGAGAGGTTAAACGGGTGAGATCGATACTAATTTCGATCTCACCCGGCAGAGCAGGGACGCTCCCAGCCCTCAGCTGCCTCTAGCAGCAGAGAGCAGGGAGATTTGACAGCTCCCTGCTCTGTAAACTTATTCCGATGCCGCAACGTAAAAAGTCTATGGCATCGGAATAAGGCCCGTTCGTGACCGACGTAGAAACACGATGGGCCGGTCACTAACGTGTTAAAGGGGTTCTCTGGAAAAAACTTTATGGTCTCATGTTTACTTGATAAAGTGGTTCTGTTTCCACTAAACGCGTTGTACCTCAAG
This sequence comes from Rhinoderma darwinii, assembly GCF_050947455.1. Classification (NCBI taxonomy): domain Eukaryota; kingdom Metazoa; phylum Chordata; class Amphibia; order Anura; family Rhinodermatidae; genus Rhinoderma; species Rhinoderma darwinii. Next base: position 32,942,789 of record NC_134688.1, read on the forward strand.
AGACCCTCTATCTCTCTTTTTTATATATGTTTTATTATGATCTATTGTTTTAGACAATTAATTATATATATATATATTTTCTCAAAAAAGTATTGCGCCTGGATGGTGTCTCTATTTTACAGTGGATCCCACCTGGTTCCCACTGTTTTTATCTACCTGCTCTTACTGAAGATGTCCTCAAAACTGGCTTAATGAGATGGTAGATCGGAGAGTGACTGAGGCAGTGGAGGAAAAACAGGGCGGACCTGTTGCAGGCAGCGGCTAAGGCATCTTGGCCCCCATTGGGGGACCTCTCCAGAACTCCAGTGAAGGACCTGGGCGTGTAGACAAAGCCAAGGCAGACCCAGCAGAACCGGGTTGATGGCTTTAGGCAGGACGAGGAAGTTGATCTGTTCTGAGTGAAGGACTCCGATTTGTAACGTAAGTGGTTTCATGATAGCCACAATAGGATCGGGCAATGGTAGTCCATTTACAGAAGCAACAGCAAGGGATCTCTCTAGAAGAACTGTGGGTAGATGTAGTCGGTCTACTAAATCCTGCTGGATGAAATCTGCAGCTGCCCTGGAGTCAAAATAGGCAGAGGAGAAGTGTGATGTCTCTCCCGAGATGATGGTCACAGGAATAGATAATTTGGAAGAGGTTTTGATGTTTGGCATCATCCCACCTAGAGTTGCCTCTCTAGGAGCTGGAGTTTCCCGGCTTTTGTGGACATTGGCGCACGAAAGGGCCTTTAAGGCCGCAATACAAACACAGACCTGAAGAGCGTCAGCGCTGTTTCTCCTGCTCGGACAACTTGACTCTGTCTACCTGCATTGGTTCCTCAGGTAGAGCAACAAGAGGGGGCAGTAGTGGTCTCTGGAACAAGGGTGCTAATCTGTGAAAAAGTCTCTCCACCGAACCTCCTCATCGCGTTCCTGGATCCTCATGTTGACCCGGGTAGCCAACAGGATATGGACATCCAAGGTAGGTGGGAGGTCGCGGGCTGCCAGCTCGTCCATGGTGTGTGAGGACAGTCCATGCCATAGGTCGCCACCAATGCTTCATTGTTCCATGCCAACTCTGCTGCCAGGGTACGGAAGGAGATGGCATACTCTCCTGCTGTGGACTCCCTTGCTTGAGGGTTAGCAGAGTGGCTGCTGCTAAGGATGTTCGACCCGGCTTCTTGAACACGTCACAAAAAGTCTGTAAGAACAGGGCTAAGTCCGAAAATTTGGGCCCCTGTCATTCCAGGATGGGGTTCGCCCATGCGAGGGACTTGCCAGCGAGGAGGGAAATAATGAACGCTACATTGGCCTCATCAGAGGAGAAATGGTGAGCACGCAGTCATAGCGAGGAAAAAGAGGCAGTGCAACTGTGGATCCAGAAAACAGACAGTAGGAGTATTAGGCAGTGGAACGGCAGCAGTCTCTGGGGAAGGAACAGGGAGTTCATCCAGTCGGGCGATGATGGAGTTTACAGCCACGAGGAGTTGATCCTGACGTGCATATAGATACAATATATACTATTGGGGTCCACCCCTTAGTAATTGCTGACGTGCATATAGGTCACGCATATCCGTCTGTATGACCTGAACTGTGGTCTTAGGCTGGCCAGCGGGTTCCATGGCCTGAGGGTAATCTAGGGAACATATGTAGCTGACTTTAGCTTGACTAATAACGCATTAAATACACAGTGGAAAGATCCCTTATCTTGACCTTTTCAATGACTTCTCAATGGTTATTTTTGTGTGATATCACGCTGTAACAAGTTATCAGAGTCAAGTTAAAGATGGCTACATCCGTATGTGGACCCACTAGGCCGTGGGCTCCGGCTCAGATAGGGCTAGGTGTGGCAGGTTGCGCCAGACGAAGCGGATGGCACCAGGAATGGTAGATGACACACAGACGTGGCATATCCAGCCGGCGGTACCACACGACTCTGATAAAAGGCAGGCACAGTTAGGAAACAGCAAGGGATACAGGAAATAGGATGCAGGGAACGGGAACTCTGGGATCAAGCAGGAAAATACTAAGGGACCCTTTGCAATACAAACATGGGAAAAGTACAAACAACGCTCAAGCAAGGAGTGGAAGGGCAGAGACCTTTTTATAATCCAGGGTGCACTGGGGTAGGATAGAAAACTTTTAGGAAGTGCACACGCTGGCCCTTTAAGGCACTCCTCGCACACTCCAGGAAGGGAAGGCCGCGCCAGCCGTGGTCTCTGGGGAGGTAGCCAGGCAGTTGCGGTCGCGGCCGTTCATCACAGGGTGAGCGACAGAGGTCCGCAGTCATAACACTGAGATTTTTTTTGGTATTGTATATATGTACTGAGCAGTGGCGTAACTACCGGCGTAGCAGCCGTAGCGGCTGCTACGGGGCCCGCAGCATGAGGGGGCCCGTGTCACCCGCTGGCACGGGCCCCCACCATAGCCGGAGGCTCCGCTGGCAGCCGCTATGGCTGCTACAGCGGGACGCCACTGAACACTACGGCAGAGCAGGGAGGTATCTCCCCGCTCTGCCATTAACTGGTTCCCGACCGCTGGCTGTATTTTTACGGCCAGCGGTCAGGGTCCTTAAAACCCGAGCCATAGACTTTTTACGACTCCGGTTTTAACTTACTGCCCGCGCGATCGGGCTGCTGAATGTCGGGTCTCCGGTTGTCAGTGACTGCCGGGGACCCTGAGGAGAGGATAGAAGCAGCTTTCGCTGCCAGCGATCATACATGTATCCCCTATCCTGTGGATAGGGGATACATGTATTTTGTAGGACACACTGTAGGTCGCATTCTTTTGGGAGGGGGGACGCTGTATGGCGTTCCCTACAGGGGGGGGGAACGCTGTATGGCGTTGCCTACAGGGGGGGGCTGTATGGCGTTCCCTACAGGGGGGGGCTGTATGGCGTTCCCTACAGGGGGGGCTCTATGGCGTTCCCTACAGGGGGGTGTATGGCGTGCCCTACAGGTGGGGCTGTATGGTGTTCTCTACAGGGGGAGCTGTATGGCATTCTCTACAGGGGGGGCTGTATGGCGTTCTCTGCAGGGGGACTGTATGGCGTTCTCTACAGGAGGGCTGTATGGCGTTCTCTACAGGGAGGGCTGTATGGCGTTAGCACTGTCCAATAAATATACAGTGCACAGAAGAAAATACGGTCCAGCAATCCTCATGACAATGTGATGACTTTATTAGAAAAACATTTTATAAACCACACGGCATGTTGAAGTGATGATACAAGACTGCTTACGCGCATCGAAAGCCAACTACATTCTTCGCATATGTACGCCATCTCCTCCAAACAGTCAATTACATCAGAAGTCCAGTTCCTTGTGCTGCATGACTCGTGGACGCCCTATCCGTGGCGATATCCGTGTCCTTTCCACTGCTTCTCACTTGAGTCCTGTAGGCACAAAAAACATTCTGCAAGTATCCATTGTCATCCGTGCCTGCAGATTCTGCTTTAATGATGCAACTCACTCAACTCCTTGTCTATTTCATCGTTTACTGATGCCTCTTTTAGATGCGACAGATGTATTTTTTTTATACTTACCAGCCTGCTTCACAGGCACCATCCCTTTTTATTGGCACCTGATCAATAAGGGGGTCCTTGCTCCACCACCATAACACTGCAATACTAAACAAAATCTTCCATAGACATCACAAAAACTAGACAAGCCTTTCCTCCCTTATGTTTCCCAACATTTCCTGGGACAAGTGTGTGTAGGTAGAAATCAACAAACATGTTTCCTGGCCCCAAACTTTACCCCCTCTTTCCAGTAAAGGATTGGCTTTCGGTATCACGCCTCCTCGCTTTTACCTTTTTACTTTATCCTGCGTAAACATTTTTTTCAGCATCTTAAACGTCTTGCCCATTAGCCCATCTATCCCCAACATCAGACCACTTATTATCATCTGACAGATCAGAATCAGACTCAACCAGCTACTGTTGCCTTCTTCTGCTTCTCTTTACATCCAGATGCGCTGCTCCTGTAATTCCAAACATTGTGCCAGTACCCCGTGTTTTAAACATTTTGGCAACCCCAAGGTGTCCCTCTCCCATGTTGAGATTATGAGGCCCTACTGGGATATTGCTGCCTTCATCGACCCTGGATCCCTGCGCAAGGATCCTGGCACTTGGCCCATCATTGTGCCATGTTCCCTCAAATGTTTGCTAGAATGATACCATTGAGGATACCTGCCTTGCTTCCTTGATGCCATTTGCTCTAAACAATCCAGTACACCCCAAGTCCAGGTCCTTGTGCTGCATGACTTGTGGGGGCTCTATACGTGGCAATATCCTGGCACCTTCCATTGCTTTCCGCTTGAGTGCTGTAAATATAAAAACATTCTGCCAGTGTCCATTATCACCTATGCCTGCAGATTATGACTGTGTAATGAAACTCACTTAAGTCCTTGTCTATTGCATCCAGGCCTTGACACATCGCAAATGTTCTTGGCAGACCAAAGCTGTCTAAAATCCCCCTACACTCCCTCACCCAATTACCTTACACCTACGTTCAGTTCCAAACCGAGCCATGTGGCCAGCATTTTGGACAAAGATACCCCTAACTTACATTATGCCTATTCCTACCAACTATCCAAGGTTCCCCACTGCTACGCCTTTCTTGGCATTTTGCCCGCTCATTACTTTTTCAATGTACAGAGCTACTGGTGGATACTGTATATAGTAACTAATGATGGACATACCGCATATAGATGAAATATTACTTCAGAGAGTCCCCCTGGCAGTAGGCAGCCGATCTCAAGAAATTCTGGAACAAAAAGTATAAACTGTGAAGATATTATGACATGCGCTTAGTATGGTTCATCATATCAACAATATATGTTCAGCCTATTGAAAACATCAGGGAGATTGTTCCCACAGTCTTGTCATGTGTCTCTATAGGAACATTCTGGATGACATCACATTATAGAATTTCTATAGGTTGTTATTTGCTATAATACTTACATATATACAGTGGATCTTCTAGCATGTCGGCTGTCACTGGTGCCACATATTCAGATGTTATAAATGTCTGTAAAATACATAATGGGTTTAATGCACATACATAAAATAACCCCATATCTATAATGAATAATAATATATTTACTTTCACACATTTCATTTTCTATCACAGGGCGAGTCCAATGCCCCTCTGCCACACAAATAACACCAGCAGTATAATGGCACATAATAGTTGGAGGACTCTGGTATAGATTTTGTATCAGGGACCAGGAGCTTATTGTTATTCTTCTATATAATCTTATCCTTAATGGAAAACTTCTAATTTGTCTTTTGTGGAGTCTTTTGGACTGGAGTAGAGAGAGTAGAAAATGGTAAATTGGATTTCTGGATTCAACAGACAAAATAATTATTAAAGGGGTTTTCTGACAGTTTCATAAACCTTAGTCTAAGCCGCATATGGCTAAAAATAACAAATTGTCCCTACTCATTTTTTAAATTCCCTGTGGCTCCTGCGCTGGTGGTTCTGTTGTCTTTAGTTGCTAGGCCACAGCGGTCATGTCCGTGTGGATGGCATGTCACGTGGCAGCTATTGTGTCACATCCAGGGCCGGCCTTAGGTTTATTGGTGACATGTGCAGTATCTGTGACGTCCTCCCCCTTATGATGCACCATGTAGTGTCCAAATAATTTAATCATACAGTGCCCAAATAACATCACCCAGTCAATAAACTAGGGATTGTATCTTTCTGTTTTTTTATATTATAGGTTTGGGCCCTAAATGCCGGATCGGCAGTGTAAGTTGAGGGTGCCCAGGCCATCTATGGTGGTAGTGCCCTCTTCAGTATTGACCAGTAATACACACTATGTGATCATTTAGAGATGCAGTTAATAAAATACACTGACCTTGGACTCTCCTACTGAATACATCCGACTGAATGTAGAACGTTATGTGATGTGAGGTGGAGGGCTCTGCTTAATCTTTGATCTGCCCTCCTGGGACGTGTGGTTATCATTAACTCTTATGAGGAATTAATTCTAGGAGAAAGAAAGACAATGTATTAGGACAAATCTCAATCAATGGCAACATTTCTATCTAGAACAGAGTCCAGTCCCCAACCAGTGTAAAATTACCAAAGGGGTAAATAGGATGACCGGCTGGGGTCCAGGGATTTGGGGTGACCCACAGCTCTGGGGCTCCATACGCCCCTGAAATTGGACAAACAATAACGGCGCAGGGAGGAAGCAAAATGTCTGACCCGGTTGGTCGTCTATTAGGTGAGTATAATTTTTTATTTTATAGGAGCAAAGGGGGCACACTATTAATATGGGGGATAAAAGGACTGAGTCGGGGCTTAGAAAAGGGGGCTTCATTACTGTGGGGCCATACAAAAGGGGCATTCTGACCCAGGACATACAAAAAGTGTCATTCTAACTGTGGAGGGTATTGGTGGATACTGCATATAGTAACTAATAAGAGACGCACCTTGCATAGATGAAATATTGCTTCAGAGAGTCCTCCTGGCAGCAGGCAGCTGATCTTAAGATGTTCTGGAAAAAACAATAATTGTGTAGTTTTATTTCTCCAGACAGACGTGTGCTCAGTATAGACCACCCAACAATGAAGGAAATGTACATTAGGGCTCATGTACACAGCAACTTCATGTGGACGGACCTGTATGGTGGCGCACAGACTGCAGTACTGGTAATGTAGACACTCTGTGTGCGCTGTGTGCTCCCCCATAAGCCAAATGTGTATTAGGAAATTACATAAATAACAAGTCCCTTATATATTACTAATACCATAATATCTTCTTTATGGAGCATTTCTATAATAATAATAATATAAAGCTGCAGCAAAATTCCCAGCGTTTACTTTTGCTACATGTGGATGAGTTTTTGAGACTGTAACTATTCACCTGTAACACTTGTGAATTTTGCCGCGCAGCAAATCTGCAGCGTCTGAATTCAGCTTTATGGCGTAGAATATAGTACTCAAATACTGCAATCATACAGTGCCCAAATAACACTGCCAGACAAGTATTGTCTGCCACACTGTAATGTAATCCATTATCAAGGAATTGTATCTGCATCCTGAGCAGTGGCCTTTACTTTTTGTTACATGATGAGTGGGATTGAGTGTTCAAGCAATGGGTGCCCCAGACATCAAGACCAGTGGCGCCCCATTCATTAGTGACAGGTGATGCACCCAGTGTAACCGCACAGGTCGCACACCCCTAAGACAGGCCCTGGATGAACAACATTGGGGAATTTGTTCCCACAGTCTTGTCATGTGTCTCTATAGGAACATTCTGGATGACATCAGATTATAGAATTTCTATAGGTTGTCATTTGCTATAATACTTACATATATACAGTGTATGTCCTAGCATGTCGGCTGTCACTGGTGCCACATATTCAGATGTCATAAATGTCTGTAAAATACATAATGGAATAAACATAAAATAACCCCATATCTAGAATGAATAATAATATATTTACTTTCACACCTTTCATTTTCTATCACAGGACGAGTCAGACATTGAAAACATTTTGTAATGTTAGTGTAAACCCAGGGAACATAACTATAGGGGTGAAGAGGTTGCAGTCACACCCAGGCCCAGGTGTCCATGACTGACATTAGGGGGGGTCACAATGTGGGCAATTTACAAATGCCAATCCCCAATGCCCCCATCTCCTAGAGGAATCCCGATTTTCGCTGCTAGAAACGCGATGTCAGTGAGAGAAGCACCCAGGCGGAAAGGCAGCTGCTGAGTTGCCCGGCCGCTTCTAAAACAAAAGCAGTGGAAGGGAGCCAGCGCAGCGCCCCGTTCCACCTGCTGGAGGGATGCGCCCTATGTAATGGCACAGGTCGCACACCCCTAAGGCCGGCCCTGGCTACTGCTGAGCCTTATTAGGATAATATACGGTAGCTTTTTAAGACTATTTAATTAAATTAAATTAGACATCATATTGAAAACGACTGAGAAGTCACATTCCACATTACTGACAGCTGCAATTCTCAGACAATGGTAAGGGTATGTTCACACACTTAACTAAAAAACGTCTCTAAAATACAGAGCTTTTTTCAAGGGAAAACAGCCTCTGATTTTCAGCCATTTTTTAAACCACAAACATTTTTTGAGGCGTTTTTACCAACGTTCTTGGAGCTGTTTTTCTATTGAGACAATGAAAAACGGCTCCAAAAACGGCCGAAGGAGTGAAATGCATTTTACAGGGTGTTTTTTATGCGCCGCTTTATAAAACGCCCACGTAAAATGCACCATCGGAAAAAAAAAACAGTTTTTCCCATTGAAATCAATGGGCAGATGTTTGGAGGCGTCCAGCCTCCGTATTTTCGGCAGTTTTTCGGGGTGTTTACGGCCAGGAAAACGGCTGAAAATAGGCTGTGTGAACATACTCTGATGTACTGAGTTGTAACTTTAATGAGAAAATGTGAAACATTGAAATCTGAATGTAAAATGTTCAGTTGTTACTTGCATTAATAGAAACATTTTACTGGAACTTGAACTGTTTGTCTAAAAAAAAAAAAACAACCCCCGACAATCACCAGAAAAAAATCCTTCTACAATTATATATTTGTGGTGAGGTGTTGGTGTGGTTAGAAATTGCTGCAGTAATGTCCAGTGTGAATCTGGCCTTATATGAGAATTCTAGAGCGTATATATTTCATGTGTCCAGTAACATGTAGAATTAATGATAAAATGCTGCATCTTACCTGTCAATCACACAGTCAATCACAGTCCCGGTCCAGACGTCATTGGCAGAAATTGTAAAAAATATGTAATCCAGCTGCACATAGAACCTAACGGCTAGTACTGTCTATGACATCATCAGTGACATCATAAGCGGCTGCAGTATCTGTTACATCATCTAATTATCTCCTACTGCCTGGATAGACTGTCTGTGCATACACTGGATATAGGCGTTACATGGGACTGCTGTTTATAAACATGGAAGAAAGATACATGTGTGGTTATAGGGGCTACGACTAAGAACATGTAATGTATGAAACGTGTAATCTGTTACTAGATGGATTTTATACTGTAATACAGATGTAGCCATCTTTAACTTGACTCTGATAACTTGTTGCAGCGTGATACTTTCTTGATCCCGCAGCACTCCGTGTTTCAAGTGTGCGTGAGTAGGCTTCCACGCCAATGTGTAAAAAATGGGAACTCAGCACTCCAAGGTATTATGCAATAAGTGATATTTGATTTCACATATAGCGAAAAGTAGTAATCCAAAAATAATGGCGCCATTACCGAACAGCGACCGAGGTCACAAGCGCCGCATATCCGTGTCTAAAGAAGGTTGAATGTATAGACCAAAACGTTAAAAACCTATTTTTGGATTACTACTTTTCGCTATATGTGAAATAAAATATCATTTGTTGCAGCGTGATATCACACAACAAAAGCCATTGAAAAAGTCAAGATAAGGGATTGTTTATTTATTGCGTTAAAAGTCAAGGTAAAGACGGCAACATCTGAACTAATAAAGGATACATTTTATTGAATTTCGTTTTAGGCTACATTCACACAACAGTAAAAAACGTCCGCTTTCAGAACAATGATGTTCTATGGGTATATTCACACGGCCTTTTTTTAACCACCCGTGAATATTGGCCGTCAAAAAATAGAACATGTCCTATTTTTGGCCGCTTTCACGGCCAGACGGCCCCCATAGAAGTCAATGGATCCATTTTTAACGGCCGTCAATACATGTAACAGCCGTTAAAAACGGTTCTGTGATTTGGGGATTCAAGAGCCAAGGGAACTATTGGCTCCCTTGCTGGTAATCGGCGGCGCAATGACACATACTCACCGATGCAGCGCCGTCCTCTACAAGTGTGGTCTCTAGTCTCATGGGTTCTGCGAAGGTGACGAGATGACGTCCTCGCGTCGCCTTCGCAGAACCAGTGAGACTAGAGATTACTCGTGATGTAGACGGTCATGCATCGGTGAGTATGTAGGGCATTCAGGCGGACAAAAATTACGGATATTGTTGCGCTCACTACTATGGTAGCATGGCGCTAGTACAGGGGACATTGTTGTCTACTGTAGCAAATTTTTCAGCACGGTCCTGAATTTACAGAGAGAGTCCCGGAAGATTACCACAGGGAGGGGGGTGTGGTGCTTTCTCCGGAGAGGTGTCTGTGTCATCATCTACAGGGGGCTGTGTGCCATCGTCTACAGGGGGCTGTGTGCCATCGTCTACATGGGGTGGTGTGCCATCATCTACAGGGGGGCTGTGTGCCATCATCTACAGGGGGTCTGTGTGCCATCATCTACAGGGGGTCGGTGTTTCATCATCTACAGGGGGTCTGCGTGGCATCATATACAGGGGGTCCGTGTGCCATCATCTACAGGGGGGCTGTGTGCCATCATCTACAGGGGGGCTGTGTGGCATCATCTACAGGGGGCGGTGTGCCATCATCTACAGGGGGGCTGTGTGCCATCATCTACAGGGGGCTGTGTGCCATCATCTACAGGGGGCTGTGTGCCATCATCTACAGGGGGGCTGTGTGACATCATCTACAGGGATGCTGTGAGCCATCATCTACAAGGGTCTGTGTGCCATCATCTACAGGGGGGCTGTGTGCCATCATCTACAGGGGGGCTGTGTGACATCATCTACAGGGAGGCTGTGAGCCATCATCTACAGCGAGGCTGTGAGCCATCATCTACAGGGGGTCTGTGTGCCATCATCTACAGGGGGTCTGTGTTTCATCATCTACAGGGGGTCTGTGTGCCATCATCTACAGGGGGGCTGTGTGGCATCATCTACAGGGGGGCTGTGAAACAATCATGACAATGACCTATGTTTGGGTGTTTTCAGGGGGTTGGGACAAAAGAAGCCAGACAAATGAAATTCATCAGTTTTTTTAACGGCCATGAAAAACGGATGCAAAATGGATGTCAAACGGCCATTAAAAACGGACAGACGGACTGGAAGTGTATAAAAATGTGCAGACACAATGATGCAAAACGGCCATGAAAAACTGACAGTTGATCAGTTTTTAATGGCCATTTTTTTTCACTGTCGTGTGAATGTAGCCTAAGTTCTGGATCGTCTCCATTTTAATGGATAAAGTTACCGGACAATTATCCGCCCACCGAGAGTTTATTGGACACATGGATGGCCTGGGACACATGGATGGCCATTTTCCACCGGCGCGTGCACGAGCTGTGACAGCTGCTGTTTCCGACAGCAGGCTATCACAGCTCAATACGCCGGGACCTATTGCGATGGTCCCGCCTCCACAATCGCCACTATTGGTCAGTCAGTGAGTAACTGTCCAATAGTGGCGATCGGTCTCTTCACTTCCTCTCCCTGACATCACATCCTGCCGCACCCGCCCTGAGATGGAGATAGGGAGGCGTTCAGAGCGGTTGTGAGTAGAGGGAGTGAAAAAAAGTGAAAAAAAGACAACTTTTTTCTGCTTCCCACCTCCCCAATCCACTACCCAGTCCTTTACCCTTCCTCCTTGTGTTCCCCCCACATTTTTGGTCAGTGATCTCCTATCACTGACCACTTCTTAGTCTTCAGGACCAATTTCTTGGTCCCTGGGGATTATTTTTTTCTTTATAAAACATATAAAATAAAAAAATATATAAAAAAAAAAAAAAACCTGTTAATTTAGAAAATGTATCTAGTTAGTTTAGTATTAGTGTTAGTTAGTGTCAGGGAACCGTCAAAAAGCATAGTTAGGTATAGCGTCAGGAATCCATCACTAGGGCCGGCCTTAGGGTAGATGGCGCCCCGTGCGAAATTATCTTTCGGCGCCCCACGCCATTATAAAAAATGCCCCATAAAAAAGCATAATTCCTCCCCACAGTATAATGCCCTATATAGTGCCCCCACACAGTGTAATGCCCCTTTAGTGCCCCACACACAGTATAATAATAATATTTAATAATGTAATATATTATAACGCCTTCAAGGACACAGTATTTTGTCCTCTAATTGTGCCCACACAGTGTTATGCCCCCTAAGTGCCACGCACATTATATTGCCCCCTGTAGTGCCCCTACACAGTATAATGCCCCCACAGCCCCCCTAGTAGAAAGTGCTCCCTGTAGACAGTGCCATAATCCCCCACCTCCTCCTTGTAGACAGTGCCATACAGCCCCCATCTGCCCCTTGTAGTGCCATACAGCCCCCCATCTGCCCCTTGTAGTGTGATACAGCCCCACCTCCCTCTTGTACACAGTGCCCCCCACCGCCCCCTTGTAGACAGTGTCATACAGCACCCACCTCCCCATTGTAGAAAGTGACATACAGCCCCCACCTCCCCCTTGTAGAAAATGCCATACTGCCCCCCACCTCCACCTGACAGGATCCTTGCGTAGGCCGGCTTGATCCAGAGATGTCATCACGCCGACTGCGCAGGGATCCTGTCCCTGCGCCTCATAGGCTGCAGGCGCCTCTGTAGCCTGCTACAGAGTTTCCCAACCTTTTCGGACTTGAGCCACCCCTGGAAAAAAATAATTCCTCAGGGCCCCCCTACCAAAAATTGTTTCGAGAAAGACAGAAAATAGCTAAAAATAAGCACTACATTCTTAGGGTATGTTCACACAGCGTTTTTTGTAAGGCAGAAAAAATCTGCTTTTGAATTGACAGCGTTATTTGATGGGGTTTTTTTAGCGTTTTTTTTAAGCCGTTGAAGCGAATGCAAAAGACGCAGCAAAAAAATCTCCAAACGAGCACCACAGCTATTTTCTTCCTACTATTAATTTCAATTGGAGGTCAGAGGTGGAAACCACTTGAAGACCATCAGCCCCCCACTCACAGTAAAATAACCATCAGTCCCCCCATTCACAGTAAGGCTGGGTTCACACACACTATTTACGGACGTAATTCGGGCGTTTTAGCCCCGAATTACGTCCAAAAATGCGGCTCAAAAGCGTCGGCAAACATCTGCCCGTTCATTTGAATGGGTCTTACGATATTCTGTGCCGACGGTCATTTTTTTTACGCGCCGCTGTCAAAAGACGGCGTGTAAAAGAGACGCACCCGCGTCAAAGAAAAGCCTGTCACTTCTTGAGACGTAATTGGAGCCGTTTTCCCTTGACTCCATGGAAAAACAGCTCCAATTACGTCCGTAATGGACGCAGCGAAAAGCGCCTGCACATGCCATTACGTCTGAAATTCCGGAGCCGTTTTCTCCTGAAAACAGCTCTGTAATTTCAGCCGTAACGGAGGCTGCCGTGTGGACATACCCTAAAATGACCATTAGCCCGTCCACTCACCGTAAAATGACCATTAGCCCCCCACTCACAGTAAAACTACCATCAGCCCCCACTCACAGTAAAATGACCATCAGCCCGCCACTCACAGATGCCCCCTGTAGATAGTACCACACAGCCCCCTGTAGATAGTGTCAGACAGCCCCCTTGTAGGTTGTGCCACACAGCCCCCTTGTAGGTCGTGCCACACAGCCCCCTTGCTGCACAGCCCCCTTGTAGGTCGTGCCACACAGCCCTCTTGTAGGTCGTGCCACACAGCCCCCTTGCTGCACAGCCCCCTTGTAGGTCGTGCCATACAGCCCTCTTGTAGGTCGTGCCACACAGCCCACTTGTAGGTCGTACCACAGTCCCCTGTAGATAGTGTCACACAGCCCCCTGTAGGTAGTGCCACAAGGCCCCCTTGTAGGTCGTGCCACACAGCCCTCTTGTAGGTCGTGCCACACAGCCCTCTTGTAGGTCGTGCCACACAGCCCCCTGTAGGTCGTGCCACACAGCCCCCTGTAGGTCATGCCACACAGGCCCCTATTGGTCGTGCAACACAGCCCCTTTGTAGGTAGTAGGGATGTCACGATACCTCAATTTGGACTTCGATACCGATACTTCATGTAGTATTGCAATTTTGATACCAAAACGATACTTTGCCAACAGTAATTAAAAAAAAGTTCTTACATTTTCTGATGTGAGGCACGTGGTGTGATGAATTTAACCTCCATGTGCCTCAAATTAATAGTAATTAACCCCATCATGTTTCTCAGTCATAATGGGTTAATGTGTGAGGTACATGATGGGGTTAATTACTATTAATTTGAGGCACATGAAGGTTAAATTCATCACACCTCGGGCCTCACATTAATAAGTGAAAAGTTTTTTTTAATTCTTTTTTTACAGCGTCCACATCATAAATGACGCAAAAAAATTGTTGTGCAGGTTATTACGGCCGCGCCAATACCGAATGTGTTATATTTTATGTATTGACACTTATTTTAAGGTTTATTGTAAAAAAAAGGTGTATGTGTATTTTTGAAAATTTAACATTACTTTATGTTTTTACTTTATTTTTAAACTTTAATATACTGGCATATATCAGATATATGACAGTACATTAGCCTGTGTATGTATAGTACACAGGCAGTTGTTAGGACATACCTAATTATGCCCTAACAACAGGAAATATGGTAAGACGGGCCTGGGGTCCTTCAATGGACCCTGGGCTGTCTGCCCATATATGGTATGGCCCTCAATCGCGTCACAGGAATTCCCTGTGACGCGATCCAAGGGTAATCCCACCTCATCACTTTCCCCTGTATGCTGCAGTCAGCTTTGATCGCAGCATTCAGGAGAATAGCGGCGGAGATGAGCGGTTTCTGTGATCTCCGCCGTTATAGAGCGGGGCTGCGGCTGTGTAATACAGTCATTGCCCCGCTCCTGACAGAAGTGCGTGCGCGGTCAGCATGAGGTAATGCGGCCGGCGCTGCACTAATGAGACAGACACCGAAGACAGAACACTGGGGTGTTTTGCTGTATGTCCGCCATGTTCTGTTTTCAGTGCCTCCGCTCATTAGTGCAGCGCTGGCCGCATCGCATCATCCTCGCGGCGCGCTTTTGTCAGGACTCAGGAGCGGGGCAATGGCTGTATTACACAGCCGCAGCCCCGCTCTCATTCATCATGTATTACTATACTTACCGGTGTGGCTCGAACCATTTGGGGATGCACAGTATCGAAGTTTCGATGCATTGTGCATCCCTAGTAAGTAGTGCCACAAATCCACCCCTTGCCGCACAGCCCCCTTGTAGGTAGTGCCACACAGATCCCTTGTAGTGCCACACACACCCTTGTAGGTAGTGCTACACAGATCCGTGGAAGTGCAACACACACCCTTGTAGGTAGTGCCACACAGCCCCCGTGTAGGTAGCACTCCCTTCCTGTAGATAGCGCCACTGTAGCTCCCTGTGGCTGGGGATTCCGCTCCTTGACGGAGTGCTTGATGTCTCTCTACATATTTGAACAGTGACATCGGGCAACTAACTCCTGAAGCGGAATCCCTGTCCTCAGCATTGCAGACGCTGTGACCGGGGATTCCACTCCAGGAGAAGCCCCTGACGTCTCTGTCCATTTAGTCGGGGGTGTCATCTACAGGGGTTCTGCAAAAAAATCTCCTCCTCCTCCTCACATCCACTTCGCGCTATAAGGCTGGGTTCACACGTGGCGAAATTTCACTTAAATTCCGCTGCGGACACTCCGCAGCGTTAATCCGCAGCGGAGCCGTTTGTCCATTGACTTACACTTTAATTTAGCAGTGTTCGTTTAGACGAGGCGTAAAATTCCGCTGCGGAGCATAGGCTGCGGAGCGGAATTTGGTGTCCGCAGCATGCTCTGTCTGTTGCGGAGCAGTGGCGGACTCATGGCGGAATTTCTCCATTGACTTCAATGGAGATTCTAAGTTCCGCAATGAAGTCCGCAGCTGTCATGCACATGTTATGTGTGCTGCGGATCCGTCTTGCTTTTTTAACTTGACATTTCTTCATTCTGGCTGGACCTATGTATTTCTAGGTCTACAGCCAGACTGAGGAAGTCAATGGGGCTCCCGTAATGACGGGAGCGTTGCTAGGAGACGTCTGTAAATAGTCACTGTCCAGGGTGCTGAAAGAGTTAAGCAATCGTCAGTAACTGTTTCTGCACCCTGGATAGTGACTACCGATCACAATATACAGCAACCTGTAAAAAAATATAAGTTCAAACTTACCGAGAACTCCCTGCTTCTGTCTCCAGTCCGGCCTCCCAGGATGACGTTTCAGGCTAAGTGACGGATGCAGCCAATCACAGGCCAAGCACAGGCTGCAGCGGTCACATGGACTGCCGCGTCATCCAGGGAGGTCGGGCTGGATCCCGAAAGAGGGACGCGTCACCAAGACAACGGCCGGTAAGTATGAACTTCGTTTACTTTCACTAGGGAAAGTGCTGTCCCTTCTCTCTATCCTGCACTGATAGGGAGAAGGGAACAGTCCGCAGCAGCTAGTCCGCATCAATTTACTGCACATTTTGTGCAGATCCGCAGCAGAATCTGCAACGCAGATTCTGTGCGGCATTGATGCGGACAGTTGCGGAGGAAATCCGCCACGTGTGGTCATGCCCTAAGGAGGAGGAGGAGGAGAGAAAGCACGTCCGTGGCAGTTGTCCAGAGGAGTGTCGCGGCACCCCTGGAGGATTCTCATGGGAACCTCATGCTGGGAACCACCAGCCTAGTAGATCACAGAGCAGGGAGATACCTCCCTGCTCTGCTATAGTGTTGAATAGTATCTGCGTCCTTAGCAGGGCCGTATTTACAACTCACGCTGCCCTAGGCACTAAGCCTGAATAGACCCCCATTACAGGCCTATTTAGTTTAGCCAATTATCATCATGATTCGCCAGTTTCTGACCAATTATAATGATATTTGGTCAGTGTTAACAAAGGAGAAGATCAATTAAAAAAAGGTAATACACCCGGCCGTAGTCATAGCGATGCGTATTCTGTTCTGAGCGTAGCCCGGCCTCCAGGGATGACGATGCATCCCATGTGACAGCTGCAGCCAATCAAAGGCCAATCAAAGGCTGCAGCGGTCACATGGACTACAGCGTCATCGCAGGAGGCCGGGCTACGCTCAGAGAGAGAGGGACTACGGCCGGGAGTATTAGCTTTTTTTTAAATTTATTTCTGCAGTCTTTCCGCCAAAAAAACTGCACCAAAATTTGGTGCTGTTTTTCAGGTGAAATTCCCTGCGGTTCTCAGGACGTATACACTAAGTGGTTTTACGTATCCTCCCTGTGTGTTCCTACCCTTATAATCAAGTTGTTCTCCCCCACAAATATTATCACTAAGGGCTTATTCAGACGAATGGGATATACGTCCGTGCAACGCGCGTGATTTTCACGCGCGTGGCACGGACCTATATTAGTGTATGGGGCCGTGCAGACATGTGCGTGATTTTTACGCAGCGTTGGTCCTCTGCGTAAAAGTCACGACATGTCCGTTCTTTGAGCGTTTTTCGCGCATCACGCACCCATTGAAGTCAATGGGTGCGTGAAAACCACGCATGTCACACGGAAGCACTTCCATGCGAACATTGTGATTCACGCACCAGCTGTGAAAAGGATGAATGAAAACAGAAAAGCACCACGTGCTACAAACATCCAAATGGAGTGTCATAATGATGGCGGCTGCGCGAAAATCACGCAGCTGCGCATCATACGGGGCTGACACACGCAGCTGTCAAATGCATTTTGCGCAGGCAAAACGCCGCGTTTTTTGCGTGCGCAAAAGGCACACACTCGTGTGAATCCAGCCTAAGAGTAAGGCCACACAGAGCGGCCCTGACACGGTCGCAACGCAGCTAACAACCACGCCGGCACCATGTAGGAGCGGCTGTCCAATACCTCGTTAAGGGGTATTCCGGTTACATTCGCATGCGCACTGCCGCTCCATTCATTCTCTATGGGAGCGCCGGAGATAGCCGAGTGCAGTGTTCTGCTTTTTCCGGCGCTCCCATAGAGAATGGATAGGAGGTAAGTTGTTGTAATTTGCAAAATCGTGCGTCCATAAAGGGTGTATTAATTCATGGCCGCACGATTTTGCAGATAAAGGGACGGTTTACCCGCGTTAACGTGCGGTCATGAATTAATACACCCTGTAATTTTGCAAATTACAACAACTTACCTCCTATTCATTCTCTATGGGAGCGCCGGAAAAAGCAGAACACTGCACTCGGCTATCTTCGGCGCTCCCATAGAGAATGAATGGAGCTGCAGTGCGCACGCGAGTGTAACCGGAATACCCCTTAACGAGGTATTGGACAGCCGCTCCTACATAGTGCCAGCGCGGTTGTTGGCTGCGTTGCGACAGTGTGAGGGCCGCTCCGTGTGGCCGTACCCTAAAGAATCCTTTCTCCCCATGCATAACGCTAAGTTCCCCTCCCCCATGATTCATAATAAGCTCCTACACCACAAAATAAACTACACAGAAGTCCCCCTCCCCACAAAATACATGTATAAAGAATCCCCCCACACTCCTATAGCACTTAGAGCAATGTCCCCTCCCCCACAAAATCGATCTGTAAAAAATACACACAAAGTACCTCTAACCTAGTCTCCCCTCCCCCACAAAATCGATCTTTTAAAAAAAAAAAACATCCTGTTACACATCACATAAAGCCCCCTCTCTCCCCCTCCCCCACACAGCACATAAATAAACATAGATTAAGCTAAAGCTGCTGCTCTTACCTGACTCCGGAGCTCCGTGGAGGAGTCTTCACTGGGGCAGCAGCACAGCAGGAAGGAGCTGTGGGAGGTGCTGAATGTGTGTGAGTACAGGCTGTGCCGATTGGTGGAGCAGACAGAAGCACCTGCTGCTGCTCCTCCAATCAGCGCTCACTTCACGCAGCAGTGCAGAGGGAGGAACATTTCTCCTCTCTTCTGCTCGTACCCACTGGCGCCCCCCTTACAGCATGGCGGCCGGCGCCCTGTGCGACCGCACGTGTCGCACATAGCTAAGGCCGGCCATGTCCATCATCATAGTTAGATCTAGCGTTAGGGGTCCATCACAGTAGTTAGGTTTAGCGTCAGGGAAGCTCGGAATAATCTAGATAGGTTTAGTGTCAGGCACTCGTCACCGTAGTTAGGTTTAGTGTTAGGGAAGCTCAGAATAATCTAGTTAGGTTTAGTGTCTGAGAATAGTCGCCGTAGTTAGATTTAGTCTCAGGGAAGTTCAAATAAAATCTAGTTAGGTTTAGTGTTAGGAACCCTCGCCCTTGTTAGGTTTAGTCTCAGGGAAGCCCACTCGTTCTATAAAAACACAATTTTTTGAGCTGGTTTAGGTAGCAGCCTATTGCTCCTAGTTAGGAAAGCAATCAAACATGTCCCAACGGACATTTAGTGCCGAAGAGGCATATTCATTTCTTGCCTCCGACACAGAGTCGTCGGATGGTGAGACTCTGTTTTATTTATCCACCTCCTCATCCAGTGATGAAGAAGAGGAACCTCCTAGGAGATGCCCCTTGACCACCAGTGCAGTTGAAGCCCCCGAGCGAAATGACCCCGCCGCAGTTCAAGCCCCCATTTGGACCCCCACACCAGACATTTATGAGCCCAAAATCCCAGAGTTAAAATTTAATACGGCAGGGCTCAGTGAAATGGGCTTTTTCAAGTTCTTCTTCACTGATGACTTTATAGATCTTATGGTCTCCCAGACAAATTTATATGTCCAACAGTATATTACTAAGAACCCTACATCATTTTATGCCCAATCCTACAGGTGGACCCCTGTAGATGTAGCAGAGTTGGGCAAGTTCTGGGGACTTCACTTGAACATGGGGCTTCTGAAAAAGCCATCCATTAGGACCTACTGGGGCATGGACATCTTATACCATACCCCCAATGTACCGTATGGCCATGTCCAGGATGCATTATGAGGCAATATTTCGCTTCTTAAATTATAAGGATAATGAGCAGTGCCCACCCCGAGATGACCCCAGTTTTGACCGTTTGTACAAACTGAGACCCCTATTAGACCATTTCAGTGCTCGGTTTGCCCAAGCATACACCCCCGAGAAGTGTATTTCTATTGATGAGTCCTTGGTACATTTTAAAGGGAGGCTTCAATTCCGCCAGTACCTGCCGAGTAAGAGGGCAAGGTATGGCGTAAAGATGTATAAGCTGTGCGAGAGTGCATCAGGGTATACCTACAAATTTAGGATGTATGAAGGGAAGGACAGCAGTATTCAGCCCCCAGAATGCCCCCCCTTACTGGGAATTAATGCAAAAATTGTGTGGGATTTGGTGCACCCACTGCTGGACCAGGGTTACCACCTCTACTTGGATAATTTTTATACCAGCGTCCCACTCTTCAAGTGCCTCGCTTCCAGAAGTCCTGCGGCATGCGGCACCACTAGAAAAAATCTGAGAGGCCTCCCTAAGACTCTGCTTGGGCAAACACTCATAATGGGTGAGAGCAGGGCACAATCTAGCAGCAACATATTGTGTGTCAAGTACAAGGACAAGAGAGATGTCCTTGTATTAACAACAATACGTGGCCACACCAGTACCCATGTACCTGTACGAGGTACCAGTATAGAGACCCCCAAACCAGACTGCATCCTGGACTACAATAGGTACATGGGAGGGGTTGACTTGTCAGATCAAGTCCTGAAGCCCTACAGCGCGATGCGGAAATCGAGGGTGTGGTATAAGCAGCTGGCCGTGCACATCATACAGATGGCATTGTACAATGCGTATGTGCTACGTCGATGTGCAGGCCAGAGGGTAACTTTCCTGGAATTTCAAGAGGTGATTATCAAGAACCTAATCTTTAGGACCAAGAATAGGGAGCATCCAGTACTTCCGGAAGCGAGGCCACACGCATCGTACCAGGGCAACACTTTCCAGGAGAAGTTCCCCAAACTGGCAAGAAGGGAAAAAGTCAAAAGAGGTGCAGAGTCTGCTCAAAGAGGGGGATAAGGAGGTAAACAATATACGAATGCGACACGTGTCCCGAAAAACCAGGGCTCTGTATGAAAGATTGTTTTCGAATTTATCATACATCCTTTAATTTTTAATTTACCCTGATACACTCCGCACAGCTTATGCCCCTCATCTTTCCCTTCTGAGCCCTGCCGTGTGCCCAGGCAGCTAATAACAGCCACATATAGGGTATTGCCGTACCCGGGAGAACCCACATTACATCTTATGGTGTGTATATCTCCAGTGGCACATGCTGGGCACACTATATCGGGCACGGACATGCCATAGATATATAGAAAATTGCAAATCTCACTCTGCCCCATCTGCTGCGCATTATCTTTTACACAGTACCTGTGGGGTCAAAAGGCTCACTACACCTAAAGATGAATGTCTTAAGGGGTGTAGTTTTTAAAATGGGGTCACTTCTCAGGGGTTTCAACTGTACTGGTACCTCAGGGGCTTCTGCATACATGACTTAGCACCAGAAAAACTCCAGTAGGCCAAATGGTGGTCCTTTCCTTCTGAGCCCTCCCATGGGCCCAAACGGCAGTTTATCACCACAAATGGGGTATTGCCGCACCAAGGACAAATTGGGCAACAAAATGGGGTATTTTGTTTCCTGTGAAAATAAGAAATTTTGATAAAAAATGACATCTTATTGTTCTACACACAGGTATCCAGGCTACCAGGACTACTATTATGGGTAAGGCTGTCTGAGTTATTAATGTTGGGAGTATTTTACTCTAGAAAACACCCTTTAGACACTTCTGTCATTAACAAAACAGCTCACACTCAAACAACTAACGTTATATACGATAGCACACTGCCCTATTCATATGTCCTTAATATAAGGACTTTAATTAAGGACGCAGCCTAGTTTGGGCCTTAAAGAGGCTCTGTCACCAGATTTTGCAGCCCCTATCTGCTATTGCAGCAGATCGGCGCTGCAATGTAGATTACAGTAACGTTTTTATTTTTAAAAAACGAGCATTTTTGGCCAAGTTATGACCATTTTCGTATTTATGCAAATGAGGCTTGCAAAAGTACAACTGGGCGTGTTGAAAAGTAAAAGTACAACTGGGCGTGTATTATGTGCGTACATCAGGGCGTGTTTACTACTTTTACTAGCTGGGCTTTCTGATGAGAAGTATCATCCACTTCTCTTCAGAACGCCCCCCTGCTTCTGGCAGTGCAGATCTGTGACGTCACTCACAGGTCCTGCATCGTGTCGGCACCAGAGGCTACAGTTGATTCTGCAGCAGCATCAGCATTTGCAGGTAAGTAGCTACATCGACTTACCTGCAAACGCCGATGCTGCTGCAGAATCATCTGTAGCCTCTGGTGTCGATGTGTCCTCGCTCGTCTGACACGTTGCAGGACCTGTGAGTGACGTCACAGCGTGATCTCTGGAGAACACGGCTGTGTCTGCACTGCCAGAAGCTGGGCGTTGTGAAGAGAAGTGGATGACACTTCTATGCACAACGCCCAGCTAGTAAAAGTAGTAAACACGCCCCGATGTACGCACATAATACACGCCCAGTTGTACTTTTACTTTTCAACACGCCCAGTTGTACTTTTGCAAGCCTCATTTGCATAAATACGAAAATGGTCATAACTTGGCCAAAAATGCTCGTTTTTTAAAAATAAAAACGTTACTGTAATCTACATTGCAGCGCCTATCTGCTGCAATAGCAGATAGGGGTTGCAAAATCTGGTGACAGAGCCTCTTTAAGTCTCAGAGCTCATTTTTCAAATCTGACATATTTCACTTTATGTGGTAATAACGTCGGAATGCTTAAACCTATCCAAGCGATTCTGAGATTGTTTTCTCGTGACACATTGGCCTTCATGGTAGTGGTAAAATTTGGTCGATATATTCAGTGTTTATTTGTGAAAAATTGCAAAATTTAGAGAAAATTTAGAAAAAATAGCATTTTTCTGAATTTAAATGCATCTGCTTGTAAAACAGATGGTTATACCACCAAAAATAGTTACTAGTTCACATTTCCCATATGTCTACTTTAGATTGGCATCATTTTTTGAACATTCTTTTATTTTTCTTGGATGTTACAAGGTTTAGAACATAAACAGCAATTTCTCATATTTTTAAGAAAATTTCAAAAGCCTTTTTTTTAAGGTACCTCTTGAATTCTGAAGTGGCTTTGAGGGGCCTATGTATTAGAAACCCTGATAAAACACCCCATTTTAAAAACTAGACCCCTTAAAGTATTCAAAACAGCATTTAGAAGTTTTTTTAACCCTTTATGCATTTCACAGGAATTAAATCAAAGTGGATGTGAAATTTGCAAATTTGATTTTTCTTGCTGAATTTCAATTTTATTCAATTTTTTTTGGTATCACAGAAGGTTTTACCAGAGAAATACTACTAAATATGTATTGTCCAGATTATGCAGTTTTTAGAAATGTCCCACATGTGGCTCTAGTGCGCTCGTGGAATAAAACACAAGCCCTAGAAGCAAAGAAGCACCTAGTGCATTTTGAGGCCTCTTTTTTATTAGAATATATTTTAGGCAGCATGCCAGGTTTGAAGAGGTGTTGAGGTGCCAAAACAGTGGGAATCCCCCAAAAGTGACCCCATTTTGGAAACTACACCCCTCAAGGAATTAATTTATGGTTGTTGTTACCATTTTGACCCTACGGTTTTTACTCAGCACGTATTTGAATTGGGCTGTGAAATTAAAAAAATGAATTTTTTCCAATAAAATGTAATTTTTCATCAACATTTCTTATTTTCACAGGGAACAAAATACGTCATTTTGTTGCCCAATTTCTCCTGAGTGCAGCAATACCCCATTTGTGGTGATAAACTGCAGTTTGGGCCCATGGGAGGCCTCAGAACTGAAGGAGCGCTGTGTGTTCTTTGGAGTGCAGATTTTGCTGGATTGGTTTTCGGTGCCATGTCGCATTTGCAAAACCCCAGAGGTATCAAAGCAATGGAAACCCACCAGAAGTGACCCCATTTTGGAAACTACACCCCTCAAGGAATTCATTTATGGGTGTTGTGACCATTTAGACCCCACAGTTTCTACACAGAATTTATTTGAATTTGGCTGTGAATTAAATAAAATGTATTTTTTTCCAATAAGATGTAGCTTTGGCTCAAAATGTATTATTTTCACAAGGAATAAAATACTCCATTTTGTTGCCCAATTTCCCCTGAGTGCAGCAATACCCTATTTGTGGAGATAAACTTCCGTTTGGGCCCATGGGAGAGCCCAGAAGGAAAGGAGCGCTGTGTGTTCTTTGGAGTCCAGATTTGCTGGATTGGTTTTCGGGTGCCATGTGGTATTTGCAGAGCCCCAGAGGTATCAAAGCAATGGAAACCCACCAGAAGTGACCCCATTTTGGAAACTACACCCCCCAAGGAATTCATTTATGAGTGTTGTGACCATTTAGACACCATAGTTTTTACACAGAATTTATTTGAATTGGGCTGTGAATTAAAAATGTTTTAATTTTTTCCAATAAGATGTCGTTTTGGCTTAAAATGTCTTATTTTCACAAGGAATAAAATACCCCATTTTGTTGCCCAATTTCCCCTGAGTGCAGCAATACCCCATTTGTGGCGATAAACTGCCGTTTGGGCCAATGGGAGAGCTCAGAAGGAAATGAGCGCTATGTGTTCTTTGGAGTCCAGATTTTGCTGGATTGGTTTTCGGGCGCCATGTCGCATTTGCAGAGCCCCAGAGGTATCAAAGCAATGGAAATCCACCAGAAGTGACCCCATTTTGGAAACTACACTCTTCAAGAAATTCATTTATGAGTGTTGTGACCATTTAGACCCCATAGTTGTTTCACAGAATTTATTTGAAATGGGCTGTGAATTGACAAAAATGTAATTTTTTCCAATGAGATGTCGTTTTGGCTAAAAATTTCTTATTTTCACAAGGAATAAAATACCCCATTTTGTTGCCCAATTTGTCCTGAGTGCGGCAATATCCCAGTTGTGGTGATAAACTGCCGTTTGGGCCCATGGGGAGACGCAAAAGGAAAGGACCACCATTTTGCCTACTGGGGATTTCATGGTGCTAAGTCATGTATGCAGAAGCCCCTGAGGTACCAGTACAGTTGAAACCCCCAAGAAGTGACCCCGTTTTAAAAACTACACCCTTGAGGCATTCATCTAGAGGTGTAGTGAGCATTTTGACCGGAGACATACACCCCATAAACTGGTAATGTGGGTTCTCCCGGGTATGGCAATACCCTCCATGTGGCTGTTATCAGCTGCCTGGGCACACAGCAGGGCTCAGAGGGGAAAGACGAGGGGGATAAGATGTGCGGAGTGCATCAGGGTAAGTAAAACTGGGGTATATTAAAAATAAAGGGATGTATGATACATTTTAAAACACTCTTTCATACAGAGCCTTAGTTTTTCGGGACACGTGTCACATTGATATATTGTGTCCTCCCTTATCACCCTCTTATAGCAGACTTTGCTCCTCCGACTTTTTCCCTTCTTGCCAGTTTGGGGAACTTTTCGGTATGATGTGCACGACCAGCTTCTTATACCACACCGCATGGCGCTCTAATGCTTCAGGACTTGATCTGACAAGTCCACCCCTCCCATGTACCTATTGTAGTCCAGGATGCAGTCTGGTTTGGGGGTCTCTGTACTGGTACCTCGTACAGGTACATGGGTACTGGTGTGGCATCTCTCTTGTCCTTGTACTTGACACACAATATGTTGCTGCTAGATTGTGCCCTGCTCTCACCCGTTCTGTGTGTTTGCCCAAGCAGAGTCTTAGGGAGGCCTCTCAGGTTTCTTCTAGCCGTGCCGCATGCCGCAGGACTTCTGGAAGCAAGGCAGTTGAAGAGCGGGACGCTGATATAAAAATTATCCAGGTAGAGGTGGTGCTGGGGCTGAATACTGGTGTCCTTCCCTTCATATATCCTAAATTTGTAGGTATACCCTGATTCACTCTCGCACAGCTTATACATCTTCACGCCATACCTTGCCCTCTTACTCGGCAGGTACTGGCGGAATTGAAGCCTCCGTTTAAAATGTACCAGGCACTCATCAATAGAAATACACGTCTCGGTGGTGTATGCTTGGGAAAACCGAGCACCGAAACGGTCTAATAGGGGTCTCAGTTTATACAAACGGTTAAAACTGGGGTCATCTCGGGGTGGGCACTGCTCATTATCAGTATAAGGTAAGAAGCTAAGTATTGCCTCATTTATTTATTTTTTTAGGTTACAGTTCAGTTCTGAAGTTGCTTTGAGGGGCCCATATATTAGAAACCCCTATCAAACACCCCTTTTTAGAAACTAGACCCCTCAAAGTATTCACAACAGCATATAGAAAGTTTATGAACCCTTTAGGTGTTTCACAGAAATTTAAAGCAAAGTAGAGGTGAAATGTAAATTATTTTTTTTGTCAGAAAATCCTTTTTATACCATTTTTTTTATAACACAAAAGGTTTTACCAGAGAAACGCAACTCAATACTTATTGCCCAGATTCTGTAGTTTTGAGAAATATCCCACATGTGGCCCTAGTGCGGTAATGGACTGAAGCACCGGCCTCAGAAGCAAAGGAGCACCTAGAGGATTATGAGGCCTCCGTTTTATTAGGCACCATGTCCGGTTTGAAGAGGTCTTGTGGTGCCAAAACAGTGAAAACCCCTCAAAAGTGACCCCATTTTGTAAACTAGACCCCTTGAGGAATTCATTGTAGTTTTCTTGGGGTGCATGCGGCTTTTTGATCAGTTTTTATTCTATTTTTAGGTGGCGCGGTGACTAAAAAACAGCAATTCTACTATTGTTTTTTTGTTCTATTATTTTTACAGCGTTCACCGTGCACTATAAATGACAGATTCACTTTATTCTGCGGGGCGATACGATTACGGCGATACCAGATGTTTATAGTTTTTTTATGTCTTATGGCGTTTGCACAATAAAATACGTTTTGTAAACAATCATTCACTTTTTGTGTTACCTTATTCTAAGAGCCAGAACGTTTTTATTTTTCCTTCAAAAAAGCCGTGCGAGGACTTATTTTTTGCGTAACGAACTGTAGTTTCGATCAGTACCATTTTTAGGTAATCAATGGGAAGAAGGAAAGAGGCTGGCACTACCAAAACCGCACAGTCGGAATAGGAGTTGAAATATGGCTTGCTTACTGTTGGATGATTGCAGGTAAATTGCCACGGAGTTGCTCTTCGAAAGAATAGCACAAAAAGCTGAATATATATGTAGAGGAATGATCGAGGCACTCACCGAAACTGGCAAAAAATTCGTTCTTTATTACAAAAGAGGATCTAGGTCATGACCTTCCTAAGTAGAGTCGTGTGTTAATGAACCTTCCCTTACCCATCTTATCCCTCCACCCCACCTTTAGGAAAGACACGTGACACCGAGGTTGGATGTGAAATGGCCACAGCAGCCGTTTATTAATTTCACAGTTTTATCAAAACAATTTAAATCCGAAACATTCGGATAACTAGTTAGGAATCCACCAGAGAATTCCTCCTAATAATTCACATGACCCAACATGGGTCAGAATCGTACATAACAATTTAACGTTAACATTAACCCGAGCAGAGGAAGTCCTTGAAGCCCCTTCAGATGTTCCTTTTTAAGAACACACCGAATTAGCCATCTGCAAACCACCAATTACCTCCAGCCGTAAACCAGCTCGGAAGCACCGTTCACCTCTGCAGATGGCTCCAACCACTAGAAGTCCACTTCAAGGGGATAACACCCGATGAAGCCCTCAAGTGATATACCGACCACTAGAAGTCCACTTCAAGGGGATAACACCCGATGAAGCCCTCAAGTGATATACCGACCACTAGAAGTCCACTTCAAAGGGATAACACCCGATGAAGCCTTCAAGTGATATACCTTCTACCAGAAGACCACTTCAAAGGGATAACACCCGATGAAGTCTTCAACCATGTACCTTTTTTGGGGGACGCATACCCCCGATGCGACCCCCCCACCATTTTGTACTGACTGGCCTCAAGGACTCCCCCCGCCAGCTGCCATGACAACAGAACCTACTCCGGGAAAAAAGGAAAAACATGTTAAATAAGCACACAAAACAAAGACAACACTCATAAACGGACGTACATAAAGACCCACAGGGGTAACAAACAAAGGGCGGGAGGGTGGGAGCTTGTCTCTCCCTGTGTTACTCCTCCCGCTGCTTCCGGCTCAATGCCGCAAACAGCGGGAAGCTCAGCAACGGCCCCCTGACTCCTCCTTGTCCCTCCTCCACCTCCTCCTAACTCTCCCTCCAACTCTCCCTTACCTATTAACCCTTTCCCTACCAGTGAGGTCATGGAGGCTTCCCCTTAAGCCCTGCAGGCTGCGTCCAGCCTCTTCTTGACCTTCCTAAGTAGAGTCGTGTGTTAATGAACCTTCCCTTACCCATCTTATCCCTCCACCCCACCTTTAGGAAAGACACGTGACACCGAGGTTGGATGTGAAATGGCCACAGCAGCCGTTTATTAATTTCACAGTTTTATCAAAACAATTTAAATCCGAAACATTCGGATAACTAGTTAGGAATCCACCAGAGAATTCCTCCTAATAATTCACATGACCCAACATGGGTCAGAATCGTACATAACAATTTAACATTAACATTAACCCGAGCAGAGGAAGTCCTTGAAGCCCCTTCAGATGTTCCTTTTTAAGAACACACCGAATTAGCCATCTGCAAACCACCAATTACCTCCAGCCGTAAACCAGCTCGGAAGCACCGTTCACCTCTGCAGATGGCTCCAACCACTAGAAGTCCACTTCAAGGGGATAACACCCGATGAAGCCCTCAAGTGATATACCGACCACTAGAAGTCCACTTCAAGGGGATAACACCCGATGAAGCCCTCAAGTGATATACCGACCACTAGAAGTCCACTTCAAAGGCATAACACCCGATGAAGCCTTCAAGTGATATACCTTCTACCAGAAGACCACTTCAAAGGGATAACACCCGATGAAGTCTTCAACCATGTACCTTTTTTGGGGGACGCATACCCCCGATGCGACCCCCCCACCATTTTGTACTGACTGGCCTCAAGGACTCCCCCCGCCACAGCGAAACAGGCCTTGACCACCTTAAGCCTGTGAGTTCCGCCACACCACCACCGCCCTTTCTATTCCTTCTGCTATCGCCAAGCTCCAAAGATCAATGCCAACCTCGGTCAGATGAACCCCATCACCCCTCCAGAAGTTCCCCACTCCTGACTCCAAATCCCTGTGCCGCACACAAATGCCCCCGACTTTTGCTACGAAACGGGACACCGCCCGATTAACTTTAATGCGAGCCTTATTGACTCTTTCACTGACCTAGCCAACCGCCAATGTTTCCTCGGGACTATGTCCGACCACACTATCACCAACTTGGGATAAGAAACCCACAAACCCAACATATCGTGTTTGATATCCCGCACAAACTCACGCAAGGGGCAGACTCCTAAGTCATCCCCACCCACGTGCAACACTAAGACCTCCGGAACCCTATCAAGCCGGGCCTATGTCTGGAATTCTGCCAACCCCCTGCTCCATGACATACCTCTAAATCCCAGCCAATGCACAACCGCATCCTGTCGCGGAATGCGCAACTGGCGACCGTCCGGGCACGTACGAATGACCCAGTGCACGTACGAATGACCCAGCAACCACACCAAACACGGAGGCGAATCTGAAATGGAAAACAATTATAACAAATGGAGCGGACATAGGACTTAACTCAGTTGGACTCCCAACGACCAATGCGCCGCACCCCTTCATCATCCAACCCCCAGCGCCCCGCTGCAGTTGCTGCGCCAAACCTGAAGGAATGAGATGAATATGAGCCCGCCGCGACACCAACCGCCGTCAGACATTCCTTAAATACATCTCCAAACTGAAACCTGGACAAAACGACCCGTCCACATGACGTAACAAAGGCAAATCTGGAGACCCCGCTTGCGGCTTAAAAAACCCTGCATGCACTCTACTGGGCACATAACCGACCCCGGGAGGGCGAACAAAACTATCAGCTTACCCTTCCCTACTTGGCTAAGCAAAGCAAACGACACAGGCCTTCTACTATCCGCCTCCACTCTACCTCGGCCCAACCCAAAAATTCCTTAGATACATCTTGAAAGCCTCGTAACTTAAAACCAAACGCCACCGCAGATATGAACCGGTTCACCTTTGCCACTGAAAACCCCGCCTCCCAGGCGTCCCCTAACCAGTACAAAAGTGCCACCAACCTGTCTCTATCCGTATTGACGTCACCCAACTCTCTTACCCACTCCTCCCACTGCCTCCAACAAGCAGAATAAGCACTCCACGTCGTGCGCGCCAAAGACCTTTGTACCAGTTGTTCTACGGGACCGAGACCAGATCCCAAAGATGTTCCGGACAAGCCTAACCGAGACGTTCCGCTCCCGGTGCCAATTGCCGAAACCGGTCCCACTGCGAGCGAGAAAGAGCATCAGCGATGCAATTCCGTACCCCCGGCACATGCACCGCCACCACCCACGCATTCCACGACAAACATACCAACACTAAATGTCGCAACAATTGAACTACAGGAGGAGAGGACGCCGTGATGTTATTAATGGCCAGCACCACCCCCATGTTGTCGCAGTAAAAACGAACCTTCTTATCCCTGAGCCTGTCCCCCCAAATGGTTGCCGCCACCACGATGGGGAACAGCTCGAGCAGGGCCAGATTCCGCGTGAGTCCACTGGACACCCAACTAGCCGGCCATTGACCTGCGCACCACGGACCTCCCCCGTAAGCTCCAAAACCGCCCGCCCCAGCCGCATCCGTAAAATTATTCAAATCACTCGTATCCTGCGCTGGGGCCATCCACAGCGAGCGACCATTGTACTGGCCCAAGAAGTCATCCCAAACCTGAAGATCAGCTCGGTGCTCCTCCTTGAGCCGCACAAAATGATGCGGTGCACGCACTCCCGCCGTTGCCGCTGCCAACCGTCTACCAAACACCCTCCCCATTGGCATAATCCGGCAGGCGAAGTTCAACTTCCCCAGCAGCGACTGAAGCTCCCGCAGCGTCATTTTCTTCAGTCTACAAGCCCGCCGTACCTCCAGCCTCAAAGCACCCAGCTTATCCGCCGGGAGACGACACTCCATTGCCACCGAATCTATTTCAATTCCCAAAAACAAATCGTCGCTACTGGGCCCTCCGTTTTTTCTGGTGCCAAAGGGGTCCCAAAATCCCTCGCAACCTTCTGTAGTGCATAAAGCAAATTACCGCAAACCGGCGAACCCCCCGGGCCAACGCACAAGAAATCATCTAAGTAATGGATCAACGAGTCGACCCCGGATACTCCCCTCGCTACCCACTCCACGAAGCTACTAAACGCCTCGAAGTACGCACAAGAAAGGGAACACCCCATCGGAAGGCACCGATCCACATAAAAGGCCCCATTCCAAAAACAGCCCAACAGCCGTTGGCTTTCTGGATGAACTGGCAACAACCTGAACGCCGCCTCGATTTCGGTTTTTGCTAGCAGCGCGCCCGGACCCGCAGCCCGCACTAACCCCACCGCCTTATCGAATGAGGTATAGGCTACGAAGCACAACTCGTGATCTATCCCGTCGTTTACCGACGAACCCTTGGGATACGATAAGTGTTGAATTAAACGAAATTTTACGGGCTCGCGCTTAGGAACAATACCCAACGGGGACACAACTAAATCTTTTACTGGCGACTCAACAAAAGGCCCTGACATGCGACCCAACGAAACTTCTTTTAACAATTTGTCCGACACGACCTTGGCATGCGAGTAAGCCGATTTTAAATTCCTCCGCGTAACCGGAACCTCAT